>NC_051863.1:5516559-5816559 GCF_015732765.1 Culex quinquefasciatus | reverse complement strand
TTGTTCTTCGAGTAAATCTTCGTACCATACAGTGGAGCAACATTCACTTTGGAAGCACACACACACAGAGTCACACAAATGGTCGGTACAATAATCAACTGAGAACAATGAGGTGCAAATACGAAATTGTATCCTTGCGGTTGGAATACCAAACAACAGTCGGGCGATCTTGGGGGGGGGGGCAGGATCACCTTGTGGGGAGGTGATGGTGTGTCGAGGGTCAGTGGGGTAAAACGAAAGCATTCACTTTGCCATTGAGAGGACTCGCGCGCGCTGCCGCTGCCTTCCAGCATATCGAGTGAGGCGAATAAAGCTTGGTCGTTAGGGTGGTTCACGAGAGAAAGGCAAGTGTTTTTTTGTGTATACTTTGATTGTTTTTTTTTTTTTTTTTTTTTTTTAATTGAAAGCAACGATATTTATGTATTACAACAAGTGCAATGTTTCAGAATTGTTAAAAAAGATTATTAAATACTTTGCACAGTTCCACTTCAAAGAGATACAAAATGATTTTTTTTTCATGTTTCCTATGGTGAGTAGGGTGACAGTTGGAAAAAAATCACCATCAGGGGCCGTCTGGCTCGATTCTCTAGGCAAAAATAAGTAACTGTGCCAATTTTGAGCCAAATGGTTTTGGTTTGAGGGTCGCTATAGATCCTTGATGCAAAATGCAAAAACGCTAATACCTTATCACGGTTAAATCGGATCGTTTTGCGGTCTTCTACAAAATTGAGGGTCATAAAATTGTACATAAGATTCTCACACTTGACAACGATTCGATTTTTTACGTCACAATTTGACAAAATTTTCAAATTTTAGTTTATAATTTTTTTTTATTTTTCCATACATATTTCAACAATGAATTCAAAATTACTAAAGTTACTTATGTTTACCTAAAGAATCAAGTCAGTGGTTATCTCGAAAGATTTTTTAGAATTTTCATTTTTCTTGACATCCTTATGGTCCGGTTGAAAACCATGCTTAAATTTTCGTTGCTCTGAAAGGTACTTTATTTGATTTAATTTAACGATAACTGCACCAAAATTAGTCAATGTGTGCCGGTAGCCATTACGAGTTTTTTTTTTGCTGATATATTTTTTCAAGCATTCATCGGTACGTGGAAATCAGTAATTTAGGATGCTTTCCATATGTTTACAAGGAACAGGAAAATCATTTTAAACAACCGTTGAAAAAAATCCAAAATTTTGGCAAAGCAGCAAAATTTATATCTTCGTCCAAAATCATAGCAATTAATTGTCGTCATCTTAATTCAACACTAGTAGTTATAATATTTTAAGATTTGTACAAAATAATCAATTTTGTGTTGATTGTTTTTTTTTTCAATCTTGTTTGAATGTCATTTTTATGATATCTGGATATGAATATTTTTTATTAACTTTATATTTAAGCGACCTTTTTTGAATAAACTAATGCTTTGAAAAAAATGTTTGTAAAATGAAAAAAAAAAATTTTTAAATATTTTTCACAATTTGAATAATTATGCTTATTTTAATGATGACTACTGGCAGCATCTATGTAAACAATAAATATTATTGGCTTTTATTTGCATGTAAAAAATAAAAAAAAATAATCCGGTTGATTTCAGCTTTAGTTTTTGAAAATTTCAAACGTAAATTATCACAATTCACATTATAATAGTTATGCATTGAAAAAATGCTCAATATTCATTAACCATTAAAATTCTGTGGTCCCAAAATGTACAATTTGTTCAAAAGCCCCAAATTGAATGAAAAAAGGTCAATGAAAATTTATTATTAAAAGTGTTTGTCCCCTTCGCCATAATTTTTTTCCTTGAAAGATTAGGAGGCAGAAAAATATAATCATTTCAAAAATTATTTTTTTCAATTATAAACAATTTGATAAATTATCTATTTAGAATACATTGTAAAAACATTATTTATGCATTTTTTTTTCAAATTGAATGAAATTAAGTTAAGCCCATTTAAAAAAATATATATATTTTTGCCGCGAGAACGATAGGCGTTTAAAAATAAGAAATGATTTAAATTTCATGTTATGTTTTTAAAAGAATTCAAGAGGATTTTTATTTGATAATCAAAAATTTCAATCATAAGATTTTTGTAAAGCGATATTTTTCGAAATTCTGAAATACTGAATATTTTCTAACTTTTTAAGCAAAAAGGCTGCAGAGTCCTCCACCTCCAAGCGACTTTGAATCCATACTTTGAAGACAACTCCGACTCTGGATGCAGGATATGACGTCAACGACGACTTCAGCTCTCCAAAAATACACGACTTCACAGATTCCGACTCCAAGTAAAAGTTGCTGAAAATTTGCTGAATCCAGTGCAGTCTCCGAGGTCTCATTCCAGCTCGAACTTCAACGTCAGCTCCGAAAATGTGAAAATAATAACAGTTTTTGTTATTCACACTGCAAAAATTCTCAATAAATAAATCAGTTCCGTTAGGGAATATAACAAAATTTAAAAAAAAAATGAACTCTCAAAAGTTAATTTAATCGGATTAATTTCAGCTTGAAACCCCATTTCATGGTGAAATCAATGACCCCGATGAAATTGGTCAAAATTATCCCATAGTTCTAACCATTTTAAACAAAGTCCTTTAGGGGGTATCAAATAATAAAAAAATCAACTTTCAAATTTTCAACTTTTTCGAATAATTTTAGCTTAAGGACCCCATTTCATGGCCAAAATAATGACCCCGACGAAATTGGACAAAATTATTCCAAAGATCTCAACATATTTAACAAAAGAAAAAATAATAACAGATTGTGTTATGGACACTTAGAAACTTTTCCATTTGTGCGATTTATGGTAATTTTATTTCTAAGTCAGTATACCGAACGAATAACAAATTTTGTTATTAGGAGAGGGGTGGGGGGGGGGTTGAAATGTATAACATTTCCTCTTATTAGCGTGTTATTAAACATTTTCAATATCACTTCAATACCAAATTTTGTTATTTTATCAGAAACTGTTATTATTTTTTCTTCTTGAAGTTGAACTTCAGGATAAAATAATAACAATTTGTGTTATTTTAACAGAATTTTTTATTGAAATATTATTAATTTTGTTATTACCGTCTGCCCGGGTAAGCGATCGAAAAGGCTATGACCCTGATATAATATCATCATTGATACCGTATTAATTTTACAGTTCCGTTGAAAACCGTGAACCACCCTATCGGCCATTCATCCATGACCCAAGGACAACACCAAGTGGATATTCAGGAGCAAGGAGTTTGGGGGAATCCTGTGGTTTCAGTTATGCAGGTCACACCTCGCACGTTTCTCGTCTTGTGCGCGTCCTTCGGTCGTTCGTCGTCGTCGTCGTCGATACAGGCCTGGGAAAGGGTTGGACCGTGTATGTTATGTCCTTTTAATCGTGGGACTTAAGCCGGGGGGGTTGACCCTGGTCGGGAAGGGGGAAAACCGCCAAGAACTGGCTGGCACGAGGGGTAATCGCATACGTGCCAGTTGTTTCTCACCTCCGGCTGCTGCTGCTAACCATTGAATTCTGCAGATGCCAAGAACTTGAAGGTAGTCCACCTGATTACGACACGACGACGACGGAACTTGTTGGAATGTCCCGGAAAAGGTGACTCCGGTTTTAGAAATTACGTGTAAAGTTGATTGGTTTCCCGAAGGTTGCGCGCGAACGGGGCGAAGTTTTGTGAGGTTTCCTTTAAAGGTGAAATTTTGATGACGTTAATTTGATACGGTTTTATTGCATTGAAAATATGGTTTGCTGAAATGAAAATTGAACACTCAAAAAACATAATCCACTTGAAATCACCTTAGAGAAATATTCCAAATTAATTACACAATAAGAAGCGGAGATCGATTTTTAAAATGTGTAATATTTGAGTAAAACGAAACTAAACTTAGAGTACCTTGCGCCTCCATCAAATTGTTTTTTTTTATTCATAAATTATTTTTATTAGGTCCTTTTAAGTACTGCGACCAGGTTGGGATCGAGGATCGGTTTAAAAACAAATATATAAAAATAACAAAAATAACTCCTTATAATCCGTACTTGGAGATCATGTAACTAACGAGCGTTACTTGGTCCACGCGGGCCTTGCAGGTCTTGAACCTGCCGATGTACTCAGAGAAAATGCCCCACAACTCAGCCGAGCTGTAGAGCACCTCCCCGGCTTCCTCCTCCGTGGCTCCACCACCTCGGGAGCCACCTTGGCTGCTTCTTGCGGGTCATCAAAGTGTTTAGAAGACATTATTGTCATGGAGGCACATGGTGCTTTAAGTTTGTTTGATTTTCTTCTCATAAAAAATAATATTCACAAAACAAAAAGATCAAATTACCAATGGAGAAATTTTAAATTACACGACACAACAAATTTATAAGCATGAAAGCATAATAAATAAAACCGTAATTTAGTTGCCATGCCTTTTACCCAACCTCTAACAATTCAATAGCTAATGTCATAGATCAACATTCGTCCACCGTTAATCGCACCTTTGCTCCACCTTTTAGTGCACCGTTTATGTTTAAGCTTTCTTTATAGATTGGGTGTGAGATGGAGAGGGGTCCTCACCAAGAAAGTTGAACCACCGACCATAATACAAAACACACAAACACACGTACCCAGCACAATGACAAACCAGGACACTGTTGTTGTTGGCCCCGCATGCATGTCTGGCTGACGTTTTGTGCTACGCGTTTATGTGAGTGTGTGTGTGTGGCTATATTTGATCGCGTGTGTGAAAGCAAACTGCACTCACACTGTACTTAAGTATGTTTGAGGAGGGGGAGAGAGGGGTGATGGAAGGGGAGGGCAATAAAAAAGGATAATGGCATGATAAAATATACTGGTTGGCGCATTGAAGGCATAAATAATGGCAACAATAATGGCGATTACAAACACATGCACACGCACACTTACTTGTTCAGAGTTGACGCCTCAGACGCGTTGAAAAATAGATTTAAAAGTGTTTGGGAGTTTGCTTTTGAGTGAGGCGATATGGCTTTGGAATGTCATTCTCGAGCTGGTGTAATTTAAACAAAACTTGACCATCGATTTGACTAGAAACAACGCCATACCTAATTACTAATCAAACTTTGAAAATTTCTCTTTGAATCAAATTCATTGCCAGTTCCATATCCTAGATCGTTACTTAATCCACCACTAGGGGTTTTGTACTGTTCTCATTTGTAGATTGGCTTAAAGTCACTCTAATAAATTAAACAACATCATTATTAAATAGCAACATAATCCAAAATATTATTGCTGATAATGATGAAGACTATTTATTAAAAGTTGTTAAACTTTTTATTGCCAAATTTTAAATGAATTCAACTTTCAAAATCCATATCTAAATTTTCATTTTTTTTATTTTGTACTTTTGAGACAAAAGCAATTCTCTGAGGCATCGGTCATTCGACTTTTTTGTATTTTTTAATCCAACTGAAACTTTTTTGGTGCCTGCGGTATGCTCAAAGAATCCACTTTGCATCATTAGCTTGCCCGGGCAGACGGTAATAACAAAATTCATGCCATTTCAATAACAAATACTGTTAAAATAACAAAAAGTGTTATGGAATATTCTTGCAAAATCCATTTTTGCATAAGAGTCTAATAACAGTTTATGTTATCATAACAAAATTTGTTATTGGTCTGATATTGGTTGAAAGCCAAAACAACTTTGGAATAACATTTTTTGTTATGGAAAAATAACTCCAACTGTTATTGGGATGATCGGATTAGTTGTTAAAATAACAAAAAATAATAACGAAGATTTGTTCGAAGAATAACTAAATATGTTATTAGTCTGTTATTACAATAACAATCCAATAACAAAAAATTCATAACGGCGAATAACAAAACTTGTTATAAATAACATAAAATGTTATTGGCTTAGTATTTTCAAATAACAAAAAATGTTATTCCCAAGTTATTACCATGCTCGGGTGTCCATATAATTTTCCATACAAATTTGGTAGCCTTCATACAAAAATATACATGAAAATTCGAAAATCTTATTCTTTTGAAGGAATTTTTTGATTGATTTGGTGTCTTCGGCAATGTTGTAGGTATGTATAAGGACTACACTGAAAAAAATGATACACGGTAAAAAAATTGTGTTTTTTTTCACTATTTGTCACTAAAACTTGATTTGCAAAAAAAACACTATTTTTATTTTCTCATATGTTTTAGGGGAATTCAAATGCCAACTTTTCAGAAATTTCCAGACGGACTTTTTCAAAAAAAAACGAAATAATGGTCGCAAAAATTTATCAACTTTATTTTTCGATGAAATATCGAATTTGCAATCAAAAAGTACTTCAGTGAAATTTTTAAAAAGTGCACCGTTTTCAAGTTAAAGCCATTTGAGGGTAACTTTTTTTTAACTTGTCGCAGTTATTCATTTATAAAAAATAAGTGTCCATGTTTGCCGACCTGTGTGTGTGTGTGTGTGCAACCAACCAAACGGGACCACGCGGTCGCTTCTTACAAATTGAGTTGTTTCCATGTATTTTTAGATCTATATTCTATACATGCAAATAACTCGCATAGGCATTTGGAAGGTGTTAGCTCTGCCGAGCTTCGGTGACCCATTTCTACGCTGGCTAGCCAAGCGCGAGGTCCCTCAGCTTGAGTCGACAAGCCCCGCCCTGAAGAACGTTTGCATCAATCGGATTCAAACGTTATTTAGAACTTCCGAACCCTTGTCAAATGGACAAGGACCCAGCGCGTATATAGTAACAGTAACAGTATTCCTAATTCCAGCCATAGTCTACCATGTCGCGATGGCCTAGTGGTTAGCATTTTTGCTTACCAATCCAAAGGACGGGGGATCGAACCCCGACTCGAGCGACTTTGATTTTTCGTTCATGTTCAGAGTTTCAAGATTTATATATCCTATGATTTCTCGTTGGGAGCAGATGGGAATCGAACCCAGGACCATTCGCTTACAAAGCGAACACCGTAACCAGTCAGCCACGGCCGCTCCAGTGTCCATGTTTGCCGACCTTTGAAAAAAATATTTTTGAAAAGCTGGGATACGATCCTTAGTTGCTGAGATATTGCCATGCAACAAATTTAAAACAAGAAAATTGATGTTTGCTAAGTCTCACCAAAACAACCCACCATTTTCTAATGCTCAGCAACTAATGGTCCGATTTACAATGTTAAAATATGAAACATTCGTGAAATTTTCCGATCTTTTCGAAAACATTGCTTTATTTTTTTTTTTTTTTTGCTCGTCGAGTTTCATTGAATATTTTTGCCTCCTGATTTTTTGAGCCAATGTTCAATGGGGAAGTTGAGACATAAACATAAAAAAATATTTGCAACGGCCTAACGTATGTTTAAATTTGCGTTATCTGGTTTATTTGATGCTATTTGTTATATTTGATTTATTTCACAAGGAATCATTTCGCTCAATGCACAGATCACCGATTGTTTACAAAATTCTATGAAAAATTTTTTAATTTGATTTTTGACTTGTCAGTTATAAAAACTGAAGCAACTGATATTAAAATTTTATATTCTTCATAAAAAATTGTAAAATTAATTTCCAATGCTTAAAAGATTAAAAATGTTAATAAAATTTAAAAAAAAAATTTTTTAGATAAATTAACAAAAATCTGTCCAAGTTTGGAAGCATTTACAAATATACCAAAAGTAACAGAATTAATCTTATTAAAGTCATCTTAACATTTGCTCATGTTTAAAGAGGACGCCGAATCTCACAGAAAATAGTCATTAAAAATCTTGAACTGTTTTGACACATTTTGCCTTCCTCACTGAGGTAAGGCTATAATCCTGCTCCAAAATTGAACTTTTTATTTTAAGCTCGAAAACCCACCTTGATGTATACATATCGACTCAGAATTGAAAACTGAACAAATGTCTGTGTGTATGTGTGTGTATATGTGTGTGTGTATGTGACCACTAATCTCACGCTGTTTTCTCAGCACTGGCTGAACCGATTTTGACCAAACCAGTCGCATTTGACTTGGTTTAGGGTCCCATACGGTGCTATTGAATTGTTTGAAGTTTCGATAAGTAGTTCAAAAGTTATGTATAAAAATGTGTTTTCGCATATTTTCAGAAGTTGAATAAATGGCAGTAAACTGAACCAAACATCATCATGCTATACATCGTTAGTTAGGTAATTGAAAGACCTTTCCAACGAGTCCAAAAAATTAATAATCTGGCAATCCTGTCTCGAGTTACAACCACTTAAGTGATATTTATGTAATTTTTTGTAGCCGGATCTCACTTAAATGTATGTAAACAATGTCCGGATCCATCATCCGACCCATCGTTGGTAAGGTAATCGAAAGACCTTTCCAACGAGTCTACAACATTGATAATCTGGCAACCCTGTCTTGAGTTCTGACCACTTAAGTGATATTTATGCACTTTTTTTGTAGCCGGATCTCACTTAAATGTATGTAAACAATGTCCGGATCCATCATCCGACCCATCGTTGGTTAGGTAGTCAAAAGACCTTTCCAACGAGCTTAAAACATTGATAATCTGGCAACCCTGTCTCGAGTTCTGACCACTTAAGTGATATTTATGCACTTTTTTTGTAGCTGGAACTCACTTAATTAGACGAAATTTGTGTCCAAACCCATCATATCACATATCACCCATTGTTGGAAAAGAGTGAGGAAGGCACCAACCACATAGGTGGATTAAGTTAGTTTTTTAAACCAAAGGTCGCTTTTTATCACGACAACTGATTCATTTTTTTTTGTTTGTTATTTGTTGAAAAATATTTGTTAGAATTCAGCTGACGATATTTCGGTAGTTACTTTACACATGTTAGACTTGAATTTGAGAATTTAAAATTATTTGTTTTTTTTTATTATTTTTTGCTTACAAAATTCTCTAAAATAGGTTTTAATTTATTTTCGGAAACACAGAATTAAAATAAATAAAAATAAAAATAAATAAAAATTAAATAAAGAATTTAAAAATCTCATTTTATGATAAATTTACAAAAATATGTTTGAGTTTGGAAAAATGAAAACATTCGAAAAATTTAATAAAAGGTAATATTTCAAAATACATTATAAGTAACAAAAATAGTGTTTTTAAAAACCATTTCTAAATATTTGCTTATGTTTAATAGGACGCCGAATCTCACAGAAAATAATCTTGATCCAATCTAAGATCGCTTTTAATCACATCAACTGATTCAAATATCATTAAGTTTGAAAATATTTTTTTTTGAAGAATGCATAAATTTACAAAAAAATCAACTCGGTAGTTACTGAACTAATTATCAATGAATAAAAATAAAATATATGTGATAATTATTCTGATAAAAAAATATGAATTTTAAAATCAATATTCTATTGAGTTCAGAATTTGTAAGTTTAACCTTCTTCAATCGTTTTACTTGACAATCATCACATTACATGGCAAAATCCAGCCTACAATCCAATAAAATCACCGTCTCAATGATTTAAGAAACTATAAAAATATTTGATAATTTTTCAATGAAAGTGAGATAAAATTGCCGGGATATCCTCAGTTAAAATATTAAGGGTTATTTGTAATCCTTGAGAAAATTTAATTTCAACTCTAGAGCAGGTCTCTCAGATTTCGGTCATTCGATTTTTTTTTGTATTTTTTTAATCCTACTGAAACTTTTTTGGTGCCTTCGGTATGCCCCCAAAGAAGCCATTTTGCATCATTAGTTTGTATTTTCCATACAAATTTGGCAGCTGGCCATACAAAAATGATGTATGAAAACTCAAAATTCTGTATCTTTTGAAGGAATTTATTGATCGATTTGGTGTCTTGGGCAAAGTTGTAGGTATGGATGTGGACTACACTGGAAAAAAATGATACACGGTAAAAAATTTTTGGTGATTTTTTATTTAACTTTTTGTCACTAAAACTTGATTTGCAAAAAAAACACTATTTTTTTTTATTTTTTGATATGTTGACTGCCAACTTTTCAGAAATTTCCAGGTTGTGCAAATTGGTCGCAAAAATTTTTCAACTTCATTTTTCGATGTAAAATCAAATTTGCAATCAAAAAGTACTTCAGTGAAATTTTGATAAAGTGCACCGTTTTCAAGTTAAATCCATTTTAAGGTGACTTTTTTGAAACTAGTCGAAGTTTTTCATTTTTTTTAAATAAGTGCACATGTTTGCCCACATTTGAAAAAAATATTTTTGAAGAGCTGAGAAAATTCTCTATATTTTGCACTTTTGAACTTTGTTGATACGACCGTTAGTTGCTGAGATATGGCCATGCAGGAAAATTGATGTTTTCTAAGTCCCACCCAAACAACACACCATTTTCTAATGTCGATATCTCAGCAACTAATGGTCTAATTTACAATGTTACAATGTTTCATTCGTGAAATTTTCCGATCTTTTCTAACACTTTCAATTTTTTTAAACCAAGACTAACATTTCAAAAGGGCCAAACATTCAATATTACGCCCTTTTAAAATGTTAGTCTTGGTTTAAAAATTTTGAAAAAAAAATTTTTCGAAAAGATCGGAAAATTTCACGAATGTTTCATAGTTTCACATTGAAAATCGGACCATTAGTTGCTGAGATATCGACGTTAGAAAATGGTGGGTTGTTTGGGTGAGACTTAGAAAACATAAATTTTCCTGTTTTTAAACCTTTGCATGGCAATATCTCCCTACAACTTTGCCGAAAACACCAAATCGATCAAAAAATTCCTTCAAAAGATACAGAATTTTGAATTTTCATACATCATTTTTGTATGGCCAGCTGCCAAAATTTTAAGGAAAACTATATGGACAAACTAATGATGCAAAATGGCTTCTTTGGGCATACCGAAGGCACCACAAAAGTTTCAGTCGGATTAAAAAATACAAATTTTAATATTTAAGAAAAAATACTGATTTCGTAGAGAACTACTCGCTACTGCTATCCGATCTATTTTCAAAGTAATAGGTAATATAAAAATTGGCAATTGGAAACAAACGGATTTACATGGACACAATTTAAAAAAAAAATCAAGGTATTAATATTTTAATCTGAAACCAACCCTCAAATGTTAAACGACAAAATTTCACAAAGATTTTGTGTAATCATTTAATATGAAGCCATTAATTTAAATAAAATGGTTTACGTTTACGTTTCGATCGTTCTTCCAGTATCTTATTTGCGTTGCATTTCAATCGTTGCTTCAATGAATTCGCCCCCCTCGCAGTGGGCGCTACTAAACGATGGCTTCATAATAGCCCGAACCAATTTGGTAGCAATTTTCAAAAACATCGAACAAAAAAAAAAAGTTTAGCTCCGCCTGTCAATCTTTCCGCGGAGGCGGGAGGCTTTTTGCCACCTCCACGCGCCACTGGCACTGTTTTGGCGCCAGTAAAGTTCGTGGCAAAAACTGGGCCACCAGCCCAAAAGCCGGCTTCCTGACTTTTCATGGCGGACGGGCGTGCAATGTTGCATGTTTTCATTAAAATTCATTTCAAATTTATTATCATTAAAGAGCGTTTGCTCGGGCAAAATGATGCATGTGTGTGTGTGTGTGTGTTTGTGAGTTGAAAAACATCAGTTCAGGGACGTGCCAAACAAGTGGCAACTGGAAATTGAGGGAAAGAAGGGGGTGGAGGTGGGGACGGGATCGGTTAAAAGTTGCACGAAATTGAGCTTTTTTTGTTGGTTCGTTCCGTTGATAGGGATGGCGTAAATTGGTGTTTCTCGTCCTCTTGCCCGATTTTTTTGCTACTGTTTGTTCTTTGAAAATTGCTACGACTGCAGTTTGGCTGGACCAATTTGCCCCCCCCCCCCCTCCTCACCCATCGAAACAGCTGGTGAAAATTGGAAAATTATCACGGAGAAAATTGAACCCGGGCTGGTTACCTCTGCGGACAAATTGAATAGCCTCATTATGAACGGTTGCCTGCGCTTGATAAGGTTACTGGAGCAGGCAATCATAAGCTGTCGACGATGAAAGCGATTCGTTTGGGCGGAAGCAATTTTAAATCGAATTTAATCGTTAAACAACTGGTTCAAAAGGTTGTATTCTTGGAATCAGCAATTGATTGTAAATTTCGTGAAAAAAATATTGTTGAACAGCTTCACGACAATATTAATAATCAAGTGCAGTTTCACACTCGTTGGTAAATTCCAAGAAAGGACACACTTGCCTTCAAACGCGGTGAGTTTAATTGAAGCTTTAATTATGCAACCAACCTTCCCTCTGGATATGTAAACCAACACGGGAAATCCTTCTGTTGGGCAAATCTGCTTGAAGTAAAGAGAGTAAAGTAGCAAAAAGAACGTACTCTGTGTCATTTGAATTTTTTTCTCGTTCATCCACGCGAAATTCCTTTCCAGGGAGCGTAAATGCCATAATCCACATAATTCCAACGGTTTCACATTTTTGCGAATCAGGGCGACAGCGAGCAAGACGATGATGGTGTAACCATTGCGGTAGTGTAATGCGTTGTTAGAGCGGAGAAGGGGGGAATTTTCAAATTAAGCTTCAATTAAAGGAGGAAGGTTGCGTGTTTTTCCGCGAAGAGCCCTGTTTGTGCTTTGAAATTTGGATTGAGGATTTGGTTTCTGCCCAAGATCAGCGGTTTTCTCAGTATCACTACCATTGTTATGTTTGATTTTTGGAGCCTCTAGGTTTTAATAGATAATATTTGAGTTGTAAAGAATTTAAGCTAAAAAAAACAGTACCATTTCAGGCATCAAATGCCAACATTTCAGAAATTTTCAGAATGTGCAAAAAATCTTGGACTGAGATGATTTTTTTTTTATCAAAACGGACTTTTTCAAAAATTCGAAACATTCATTTTACGATTTAAAATCGAATTTTCAATTAAAAAGTACTTTCGTGACTTTAAAAGGAGCGGCCGTGGCTGACTGGTTACGGTGTTTGCTTTGTAAGCGAATGGTCCTGGGTTCGATTCCCATCTGCTCCCAACGAGAAAGTATAGGAAATATAAATCTTGAAACTCTGAACATGTACGAAAAATCAAAGTCGCTCGAGTCGGGGTTCGATTCCCCGTCCTTTGGATTGGTAAGCAAAAATGCTAACCACTTGACCATCGCGACTTGGTGAGCTATGATTGGAATGAGGAACTACTTATTATCAACTATATACGCGCTGGGTCCTTGTCCATTTGACAAGGGTTCGGAAGTTCTAAATAACGTTTGAATCCGATTGGTGCAAACGTTCTTCAGAGCGGGGCTTGTCGATAAAGCAGAAGTACCTCGCGCTAGCCAGCGTAGAAATGGGTCACCGAAGCTCGGCAGAGCTAACACCTTCCAAATGCCTATGCGAGTTATTTGCATATACAGAATGCACAGTGGTCCAGATCGCAAAATTAAGTGGAAAATGGATTTTCCGAAAAATGGTTAAGTTTTGGAGCTTTGGTGTCTTCAGAAGAGTTGTTGCATATGGAAAGGGGCAACTTTTGGTTTGGTTGAAAATTAGGGTGGTTCACGATTAGGGTGATTTTGGAAATCTAACTTTACAGGAATATTTTTGGGAATTTTTTCGTCTTCTAAAAAGTTGACGGACTTGCCAATTCAAGCAACTTTGTCGAAGTTACCAAAATTTTATCTCGTAATCTACGCCTTCTACGACCAAATTTATAGAAAGCATGTGAGCAAACCTTCAAAAATCAGTTTTTTTAACGTGGCAATTCAGGGTTAAGTTTTAGAGAAAAGTGTTATTCGGGGCACTTTTAGAGCTCTAAAAAATAAACATTTGTATTATCTGACAAGTAAATTTGGACTTAAGGGTTAAAAGTTACAGCGATTTTAAGGTAAAAAAGATGCAAATTTAAAACATAAATATCTCGAAAAGGCGCAAGCCAAATTTTAAGCACTAGGTTGCATTTGAAAGAAGAGATCCAGCACTACAAACGTTGAAAAAATCTCAGGGGTGTTTTTCTTTAAACTCGAGATATCTTCATTTCAAAAAGTCTAATTTTCAAGGGAAAACCTTATAGGACCACCCTAACGAATTTCGAAAATTGTCCAAATATATGTTTTTCCATGTAATTTTGCCCGCTGAATCTGAATCTGCCCTCAGAATTGACCCAAAGTGTCGAAAAATCGATTTTTGGTCATATTTTGGGTTTAAATGATAATTTTACATGGAAACCCAAAATATGACCAAAAATCGATTTTTCGACACTTTGGGTCAATTCTGAGGGCAGATTCAGATTCAGCGGGCAAAATTACATGGAAAAACATATATTTGGACAATTTTCGAAATTCGTTAGGGTGGTCCTATAAGGTTTTCCCTTGAAAATTAGACTTTTTGAAATGAAGATATCTCGAGTTTAAAGAAAAACACCCCTGAGATTTTTTCAACGTTTGTAGTGCTGGATCTCTTCTTTCAAATGCAACCTAGTGCTTAAAATTTGGCTTGCGCCTTTTCGAGATATTTATGTTTTAAATTTGCATCTTTTTTACCTTAAAATCGCTGTAACTTTTAACCCTTAAGTCCAAATTGACTTGTGAGATAATAAAAATGTTTGTTTTTTAGAGCTCTAAAAGTGCCCCGAATACCACTTTTCTCTAAAACTTAACCCTGAATTGCCACGCTAAAAAAACTGATTTTTGAAGGTTTGCTCAGATGGTTTCTATAAATTTGATCGTAGAAGGCGTAGATTACGAGATAAAATTTTGGTGTCTTCGACAAAGTTGCTTGGATTAGCAAGCTCGTCAACTTTCTAGAAGACGAAAAAATTCCCAAAAATATTCCTGTAAAGTTAGATTTCCAAAATCACCCTAATCGTGAACCACCCTAATTTTCAACCAAACCAAAAGTTGCCCCTTTCCATATGCAACAACTCTTCTGAAGACACCAAAGCTCCAAAACTTAACCATTTTTCGGAAAATCTATTTTCCAATTAATTTTGTGATCTGGACCACTGTGGAATGTAGATCTAAAAAAAATACATGGAAACAACTCAATTTTTAAGAAGCGGCCGCGTGGTCCCGTTTGGTTGGTTGCACACACACACACACACACACACACACACACACACACACACACACACACACACACACACACACACACACACACACACACACACACACACACACAAGTCTTTCCGTGACTTTATGAAAATAGTCGCAGTTATTCATTTTTTTAATTCGTGCCCATGTTTGCCCACTTTTGAAAACAATATTTTTGAAAAGTTGAGAAAATTCTTCATATTTTTTTAAACTTTGTTGATATGACCTTAAGTTGCTGAGATATTGCCATGTGAAAATATAAAAACAGGAAAATTTATGTTTTCTAAGTCTCATTCAAACTACCCAGCTTTTTGTACTGTCGTTATCTCAGCAACCAATGGTCCAATTTTCAATGTTAAATTATGAAAAATTCGTGAAATTTTCCGATCTTTATTTAAATTAATATAACAACATTCAATATTTCAATATTCATCTTTTTCAGTGTAGTCCTTATCCAATCCTACAACTTTGCCGAAGACTTTAAATCGGTCAAATAATTTCTTTAAAAGATACAGATTTTTTTATTTTTATATATTATTTTTGTATGGACAGTAAACTGGCTCGTCGTTATACGGAAATTAAAAAAAAATCAAATCAAACCAGAACAATGTTTTTTTGATGCATTTTGGGCCTCAAAATAACCCCCTAAAATTTGGGAGGGATTGGTTACGTCCACACTTTGCGCATTGCATTTCAATTTTGTATGGGAATTAGTTTGGAGAAATGCTCTTTTTTACAATTTGATTTTTATCGTTTTTATTTTCCATCAAACTTTTCAAACCAGCACAATAGCGTAAAAAATGTGAAAATTCTCTAAAACTTCCCCAAAGAAAGTATTGTGCTATCCTGCTCCTGTCAAAAGGTACAGTGTCCTAAAAACTGGTCTAAAAGGTGTTTTCTGCTCGAAATTCACGTTTTAGACCAGTTTTGAGCACGCCGTATATTTTAACAGGAGCAAGATAGCACAATACTGTTTTTGGGGAAAGTTTTAGAGATTTTTTTCTATTTTTACGCTATTGTGCTGATTTGAAAAGTTTAGTGGAAAATAAAAATTATAAAAATCAAAATGTAAAACAGAGGATTTCTCCAAACTAATTCCCATACAAAATTGAAATGCAATGCGCAAAGGGTGGACGCAACCAATCGCTCCCAAATTTTAGGGGGTTTTTTAGGGGCCTAAAAGCAAACGAAAAAACATGTTCTGAAAAAACGACCATCTCGAGCCATCCTAACGGACAACTGCCAAATTTGTATGGAAAATTATATGGTCAAACTAATTATGAAAATTGGCTTCATTAGGCATACCGTCGCCACCAAAAAAGTTTGGCCTGGATTTGAAAACACGAAAAAAAATGAAAAAAATACCAATTTCGTAGAGAATTGCTCAATAGACTTCTTTTCAAGAACAAATTAATAATGTTTTGCTCAAATATCAAACTCTAACATTATGATTTATAGACATCATTAGGCTTAGTGACTTTTCACGCATGAAAATTGCAAATTTCAAGGGGCCCTAATTTCAAAACACCAAATTTCACGAAAATTTCGCGGAATGTAAAAAATGTTAAAATAACCGTGAAAATCTCATGTGAAAATAACAGAACCTGCTCTTTTGCTTCATTGTATATTTTTTATTCAATAAGCTAATAAAAATTCTTCACAAAATTTTAACGTGACAATTTTTTTTTTCTAAAAAAGTTTCCTCGGGGCTTATAGGTGGGCTCTATGTTTATTCTGAAATGTAGGGCAAACGTATTTTCACTTTTCAAAAAACTTAAATAAAAATAAATATACAAAAATAATATAAACTGCAACGAAATCTTCAATTTTTTTATTAAAACTCAGAACAGAAAACAAAAAAGTGGAATTTTTTAACTTCCTCGGGCAAATAATCAAATATCGTTAAAATTAAACAAAAATTGTCAAAAAATTGAAATGTTCTTAAAAGGTGATTTTATATATCAAAAATACTAATCGTTTTGTCTTGAATGAACCAAGCTTCAATCTTCTGATTTCATTTAAAATTATGTTTTTCAAAATTTAAAATTGTTATTACAGCGAATGAAAATATTACAAAATACTGAGCATGAGCATGAGCATGAGCATGGTTGATTGCCAATGAGCTGCTACTCCGTTATTGACAGATCAGCTGAAGTTAAACAATGAATCAAAAATGATCAGTGGGAGCCAACCATCCGTTCACTGTTTAACCTCTGAAGATCTCTACTTTATTAGTCAATACCAGCGCCCTCCCAAGAAGCCTGCAGTTCAACGAAAGGGAGGAATGTTAGTCCGATAGTTGAAGTTGCAGACTCATCAAGCACATAGTTTTTCGCTATATACTTGTTGATACCGCATAAGACAGTTGAATCCACAGCATCTCCTTCAAGCATCACGTGATTATTATTTTTTGGGTCAGTAGGATAAGGTATTGGCTTTTCGATGCCTCCCGAGCTACGACGCTATGGGGAGGACTTTCATAACAGACCCATCGGCGAGCCTTCCGAGCAACGATGCTATGGGAAGGTCTTTCTGGTTAACACACAAAGTCACTCACACACAGTTATTTTGCTCCACTATTAACTCAATGATCCAAATTGTCAGTGCGTCTTTCGTTCATTATATAGAAATAGCCTTTCACCGCAAAAAAAATAAAACCTTATTCGAAAAATTTAAACACAATCCACCCGACGCCGTGCCTTCCAATCAACGATGATATAAGAAGGGCTTTGAAAATCACAAAAGAAATCACTTTTCAATCCAAATATTGGCAAATCCCTTTGTCAATTAAGCACTGATGACGCTTCATTTTCAGAGGGCAATCTTCTCCTCACAGCACACAATACATGAGCATGAGCATGAGCATGAGAGATCACCCATGGTTGCCCCTCCGTTGCTGAACAGAACCGTAATATCCTTTCAGCACTACTGATTATAGGCTTCGACGATCTAGTGGTGTTTCCCTTATCAACAGCATGTATGAATGCGCTGAAAAGATAAAACACCATGATTGCTAAAGCTAGATCAGTTGCGAATAGGTAACAGTCATTGGCCACCAACGGCGCCCGCCATGTCAGTTTGTAGACCTCGATTTTAAGGGACGGGAATGTTAGTTAGCGCAGGTTGCTACTAGGGCAGCTGATTTACTCTGTGCTTACACCCCACGAGCGCCAGGAACCTGAAAACTTGTTAGTAGGATAGGGTGTTTGGTCAGGATTCATCATAGAAGATGATGATGCGACCCAAAATCATAGTGTTTGGTGAAAGGTATTATATATTATTCTCAAGGCAAACAATCGGATGCTGCGGATGAGACATTTCCCGTTTATCGGTTGTTAAATTTTAAATGAAATGGTCTCGTCTTAGACAGCCGGCTGTGGAAAGATAGAACAAAAATCATTTGTAATTAAAGAATGAAGGATTAAACAATGTAACTTTTAACTTGAGATGATTTTACGAGTTTTAAATGATTGATGTTTAGTGAGGTACTGATTAACGGTGCGAACGACGAGTTTCGATGTGTATCGAGCTGAAATGGTATGATAGGGTGTTGATAGGGTCAAATCAAACTGGCTAGCTGTCATCGGGACAGCCAAAGCCAGCCGCACCTTCACACGCACACACGCACGCGAAAAAAACGAAAAACACACCGACGGCGGACGCGAAAATTCTTACGACCCTACGGAAAGGAATCGCAAATCTGACTGGCTTAACTGTCATCGGGACAGCCAAAGCCAGCCGCACCTTCACACGCACACACGACGCCAAAGAAACGAAAAACACACCGACGGCGGACGCGAAAATTCTACGACCCTACGGAAAGGAATCGCAAATCTGACTGGCTCAACTGTCATCGAGACAGCCAAAGCCAGCCGCACCTTCACACGCACGCCAAAAAACGAAAAACACACCGACGGCGGACGCGAAAATTCTACGACCCTACGGAAAGGAATCGCAAATCTGACTGGCTCAACTGTCATCGAGACAGCCAAAGCCAGCCGCACCTTCACACGCACACACGCACGCCAAAAAACGAAAAACACACCGACGGCGGACGCGAAAATTCTACGACCCTACGGAAAGGAATCGCAAATCTGACTGGCTCAACTGCCATCGAGACAGCCAAAGCCAGCCGCACCTTCACACGCACACACGCACGCCAAAGAAACGAAAAACAAAAAACGAAAAACACACCGACGGCGGACGCGAAAATTCTACGACCTTACGGAAAGGAGTCGCAAATCTGACTGGCTCAACTGTCATCGAGACAGCCAAAGCCAGCCGCACCTTCACACGCACACACGCACGCCAAAAAAAAACGAAAAACACACTGACGGCGGACGCGAAAATTCTACGACCTTACGGAAAGGAATCGCAAATCTGACTGGCTCAACTGTCATCGAGACAGCCAAAGCCAGCCGCACCTTCACACGCACACACGCACGCCAAAAAACGAAAAACACACCGACGGCGGACGCGAAAATTCTACGACCCTACGGAAAGGAATCGCAAATCTGACTGGCTCAACTGTCATCGAGACAGCCAAAGCCAGCCGCACCTTCACACGCACACACGCACGCCAAAAAAACGAAAAACACACCGACGGCGGACGCGAAAATTCTACGACCTTACGGAAAGGAATCGCAAATCTGACTCTCTTCTCCTCACAGCACACAATACACGACAAAAATGTGAAACAAAAGGCACACACAAAAAAAAATCACTTTTCACTCCGAATATTTTTTACGACCACGCGCTCCCTTTGTCAATTATGCACTCATGATAATATTACAAAATTTTATTAGAAAAACTGATAAACTATTATTGATATTCTTATTAACAATTTATTTTCTCAATATTTTTCTCTACTCTAATGAAGTTCATTTTATTCATTCTATTCTTATTGCTTGCTTCTCCGGTCAATGGTACAAAGAAATAAAGTTAAAAAATTGAATTCACGAGCCATGGTTTCAACATTTGAATGAAAAAGTGTTTAAAAAAGCATTATACACCTGTCCAGTTGTTTTGCAATCATTTGTTTCCAAAATATCTACACCCAGAACTGGACATCGGCATACGAGAGGATAAAGAGCACGATTCGGTAGTAAAATGGTACTGTGTGCGGACTGCGAGGATAAATCCCGAAACTACCGAGAGTAATTTACTCATGGGTTCATCTTCAAAAAAAGTTCATCTATAAAAAAAAAGTACCGGAACCGAGACTCGAACCCAAGACCTTCGGCTTATTGAACCGTGCCTTTGCCGTATGGGCCACCAGGGGGGGGGGGAGGCGACATAAACTTTGAAAAATATTTGTAACGGCCTTAACATCATTTAAAAATTCGAAGCATTTACTTCTCATTAAAAGATGTAACAATTTTATTTTGATGCATGTTTTGCTAACAATTTTTCAAATGGTTTTTCCATTGAAAATTTATTTATGTAATATTTATTATGTTGTTATTTCTAAGCAATGATTTAAGAAAATTGATAAATTTCACGGAATTTCATGGAAATCTTTAAATTTCACGAATTTTACGCTGTCCGCAATATTGTGAAAAATCACCAACCCTAGACATCATTTATGGTTGGTTACGTGATTATTGTTATGAACTCATTTAATTTTAAATTTTCTAATTTTTTTATCAAAATTTCATGTCAATATTAAATGGTCTCAAGATATTTTTTCATTCCAATTAATAAATTTTTGAGTAGAAATATTAAATAAATCAGACGAAAGTTTTAAGAGCCCAAGAATCGGGAATCAATACTATCCTTTCAAAAGAGCCAAACATTCAATATTACGCCCATTTGAGTTGTTACCCTATCCAATTTTCATAAAATTTGACAATTATTTTATTTTTCAGCATTGTCAATTGGACCTTTACTTGCTAGGATATTGGCATTAAAAAATGTGAAAATGTTTGGATGAGTAATAAACAATCCATTTTTCTTGTTTCTCTTTCTTCTGTATTTCAACAACCAGAGTTCTTGATTGTTTCTTAGGAAATTTTATTGGAAATTTTCTGAACTATTCCAAAAAAAATATTTTATAGAATGAACAATCGTGTTTTTTTTTTTTTTGGTCCAAAAACGGGAATTTTTCAGTTTAAAATAAAAGTATAGGTGGATATATCTTGAAAACGGTGTGGTTAATAAAAAAAACTAAAACATACTTTTTGATTACAAATTTGATTTTAAATTTACAACTGAAGTAAAAATATACTAATTTTTTTTTTACAAAAACTGCAAAACAAAAATTATAATTCGGTGGCAAATTTTTTGTCCATACAATACCTACAACTTTGCCAAAGACTCCTAATCGATCGGAAATTCCTCCAAAAGATGTCGATTTTCGAATATGTACGTACCATTTTATTGTATGAAAACCTGCTAAAATTGTATGGAAACTAGTATTGGTGAAACAATGACAAAAAAAGGTAAAAGAAAAGTCGCTCTCAAAGACTGAGCCAAATTTAAAATAAACGACGGGGGATGAACTATTTTAGCAAAATCTATCATGCGATCACACATTCTAATATAATCTAATCTTATCTAATCAAACACAAGCGCAACCAGTCCGAAGAAAGCTTCCTGGAAGAACATGTGATTAGATTACGCCCCATATTCTTTCTTGTCAATATTGATGATTGTAGTACATTCGAGCATCCCCGAAACGTATTACACTCATAAAAGCGGCCAGGCCTACTGCGTTGCATTAACCGCAGAGAGGATTCTGTGAACGGATCACACTTCATAGAATCTACAGGGGAGGAAGGATGCGTGGACATACCGTACCAAACGCTCCGGATCAGTTTTGATGTGGTGTGTTTTGTATGTGCAGTTTTGTAAGTGTCGTGAGATTTTGCAATTTGGTCATATATAGTATAGGGGAATGGTAGGATAAAGGAATCGGATTAGGATTAAAATAAATCATATAGTGAAAAGTTATATACAATAAAGCATTGAATTTAAAAATAATTCCAGGAATCTGCAAAATAATTAACTATTTTTAAAAATGAAGTACTTCAGATGGTCCCATTGCTGAAGTTGTCATTAGATTATGCAACTTGGTCTCATTAGATTATGCAACTTGGTCATATTGATATTGAGAAATTGTAGGATAAAGGAAAAGGAGTAGGAGAGGCTATCAAGCGATCACACATTCAAATTTAAACTAACGGAAAAGCAGGTGCACATCCAAAAGCCAAGCAGTGCTTCCAGCAAATTTTGGCAATTCGCAAAAACCTGAAACTGCTGCTAGATTGACACACACACACGCACAAAGGACGATGAAATATCATCGTATTTAATATTCATAACCTGTTCCAGGACGCACCGAACCTGAGAGAGAGAGCCCGTGTTTGCGTCTGTCTGACTGTGTGTAATTTCGAGTGTATGCTTTTCAACTCTGGAGACTCCGGGGTCCTTGACAATCTCGTCGTCGTCGTCGTCGTCGGTTCCGAAGAGGAGTGAGTTGTGGAATCCGGCACAGGAAACTTACGGAAAGATATCTCTCCAGCTGTGACGGAGAGTCTACCTTCCGAGCAAGAAGAAGCAAGAAGACATTTAAATTATTTTGAAACAGTTTGACTAGGTTCATAATTGAAACAGCAGCAGTTCCGGGGAAACCTTTCGGCGGAGAAGCTCCGCCTTTCAAGTTCTGTCCCCTCCCAGCGGAGAGAGGGCAAGCGATGGCAACCGAGGTGAAAATTCAATTTTTGTCTAAATTTTCCAGTTAATAAATTTCATTAAAAAGTTTGTTAGCCCAGTCTCGTTTTTGGGCGGGCGAACATCGACAAAAAATTATACTCCGGTGATGTCCTGCCGAAAACCGGTGAAACTCGGAGGCCGGGCTTCGGCGCAATAAATATGATAAATTCCGGCCCGTTCCGGTGATGGATGGTGCCCTCTCGGCAGCGTGGGAAGCGATTCGACTGACGACGTCACGTTTCCGCCACCGGAAGAAACGCACTCATCAAATGGCCCCACGGTTCCGGCTAAATAAAAAGGAAATGAAAACATTCAAATTTCTACGGGACAAAAATCTTTTTGGTCGTGTTTTTTTTTTTTTTTTGTTTGGGAAACGACGGTGTCCTAGGATTTGGTGACGGTGACGGTGGTCATAAATAAACAGTACGTGCCTAGGATTGAGAGGGATTTGACCTGGCGTGGACTGGCAAAAATTGGACAGATTTTCGGCGAGACTGAAGGTTGAACGCTGCTAGATGGATGGATTATGGAAATTGACTCAGCTTTTTCCTCCAACATTCAAATATTGATAATTTAGTGGAAATAGGAAATTTGATTTTATATCTTATAAACGGATCTAGAATTCTAAAATAATTTTGATTGTTCGCACTTTTCAAGAATTGGAAAATAACATAATTAATCAAGGCAATACTTATTATGACAACTGAAAAATTTAAAAAAGTTGCTCTTTTTGCAAAATAATTCCCAAATTTAATCATTAAACTTACTCTTTTCATTTAAACCTATATTGACTAGTCATCAGTTCAAAAAAAAGAAACTTTTCATCTGAAAAAAAGAAACCTCCAACTATTTCAACATATCGCTATAAAGCATTAGGTCGTCGCTTCCGGTGCACCGTTTCAGTTAAAAATTGAAAATTTATTGGAAGGATCGCCATGAATGAAAGAAGAAAAAACCACCCCCAATCGATTGTGTGCACACAGCGGATCACACCGGAAGAGGAAGCGAAAAATGAGAAATAAAAGCGAAAAATTGGTGCCGGTGCTGCTGCTGCGAGGAAAACGTGCAAAATTCTTCCCTCGTGGTGGAGGCTGGTACTAAAGGAAGGCATTCATTCGAGCTGGCTTCAGTCATTTGCCTGCGCTGCAACGATGGCTGCTTTATGGTGCTTTTCCTGATCATTGCACTTTTGTTCGGGTGGAAAAGAATAAATTTGTTGAATAAAGCTCAACAACTTTGGCCGCTGGTGCTGGTGCTAGACTGGAAAACAATTGATTCGATTATTATGATGTGGATTGCACTGTGAGGGGAAATTCTCAATTGGAAATTCAATTCATTATGAGTTTTGATATTGAGCTTCGGAGAGGAAAATTGTAACCCGCACAATGAAACCCAATTGATTGGTGGAAAAATGATCGATATGAATCGTTTTAACTTTTTTAATTGGACATTTGTCTGAAACCACTAATTGTTTGGAATTTTCCAATATCAATAAAAGAAGTTATTTCAAAAGGAGACAATTTTTGCAGATCAAAAGTGCTTGAATTTGGCTCAAATTTGGCAAGAGAGTTCGTATTTTTTTGTTACGGAATTCGGGTGGTCCTATCCGAAATAGGGTGGTCCAAAAAATTGCGTTTTTAGCCGATTTTCGCAAAAACTGCATCTAAAAGAACGCACAAATTTCAGCTCGACACGTTGCGAGTGATTAATGAAAAATACTAAGACATTTTAGAAAATAACTGAAAACCTACACTTAAAGATCAAACGAAAACTTCATTTGCTGCTTGGGACGAAAGAGCTAAACTCAAAATTCTGTAAATTTTTGTCTTTTTCCATTCGAAGAACTGATTGCTGAGATAAGATATAGAATTATAATTTAAGAGCAAAATGATTTATTAAAAGTGTTAAAAGCGGCAATTATTAAAACTAATGGGATCAAGCCAACATTCTTTGCATATTAAATATTATAAATATGCTTCAAGAGATAATTTTTTAAAATTTAAAATTTTTAGGCTTTATTTTTGACTACCCTCGATTTTTTTGCGTGAGAAGTGATTATTAAGAGGGTGAAAAGTGTCTAAAAGGGACCAAATCAACAAAAATGTCAAAAAAACACAAATTATGGAATCGACCAAAATGGCCAAAACGATCAAAATTATCAAAATAACCAAAACGAGAAAAAAATAGATTAATTTAACAAATCGACCAAAAACCAAAACAATTTAAGTAGCCAAAAAACAAATCGACCAAAGCGACAGAAATTGCCAACACGACCAAATTACAAAATCGTCCAAAATGGCGGAAAAGATCGAAATGACTAAAATGACAGTTACCAAAACCGTTAAATTGACCAAAATTGCCAAATCGACCAATACAAAAATAAACAATAAAAAAGGACAAATCGACTAAAATTACCAAAACGGCCAAATTTCCAAAACGACCAAATCATGAAATCGACCAAAATGGCGAAAACGATCAAAATGACCAAAATTACCAAATCGTAAAAACAGCCAAAACGAACAATATAAGCAAATCGACCAAAATTACCAAAACTATCAAATTGGCCAAAAATTTCAGATTCGACCAAAACAACAAAAATGGCGGAAAGAACCAAATTCAACAAAACGATCAAATTGGTCAAAATTACCAAATCGGCAAAAAATGCCAAAACGATCAAACTACGGAATCGACCAAAAGGGCCAAACGATCAAAATTATCAAAACGATCAAATTGGTCAAAAACCGAATCGACTAAAATGACAAAATCGTTAGAAATTTCCAAGACGAGCAAATCACAAACCGACCAAAATGACAAAAACGTTCAAAATTACCAAATCGAAGAATGGGCGAAACAACCAAAATTACCAAAACGATCAAATTGGCCAAAATTTCGAAATCTACCAAAACGACAAAAATGGCAAAAACGACCAAAATTAACAAAACGATCAAATTGGTCAAAAATTGCAGAAATTGCCCAAAACGACCAAATTACGGAATCGACATGCCAAAACGACCAAAATAAGCAAATCGGCCAAAATTACCAAAACGATCAAATTGGTCAAAAAGACCGAATCGACTAATATTACAAAATCGTTAGAAATTTCCAAAACGAGCAAATGACACGAAATCGAAGAAAGGGTGAAGCGACCAAAATGATCAAAAAAACAGAAATTGCAGAAATTCAAAATGACCAAAACGAATCGAAACGATCAAATTGGTGAACGACTTAAATAAAAAAATCTTTAAAATTAACCAAGAAAACGATCAAATTGGCAAAACAAAATTGGCCAAAATTACGAAATCTACCAAAACGACAAAAATGGCAAAAACGACCAAAATTAACAAAACGATCCATTTGGTCAAAAATTGCAGAAATTGCCCAAAACGACCAAATTTTGGAATCGACATGCCAAAACGACCAAAATAAGCAAATCGACCAAAATTACCAAAACGATCAAATTGGTCAAAAAGACCGAATCAATTGAAATTACAAAATTGTTAGATATTTCCAAAACGAGCAAATCACGAAATCGACCAAAATGACAAAAACGTTCAAAATGACCAAAATGAAGAAAGGGTGAAGCGACCAAAATTAACAAAACGATCAAATTGGTCAAAAATTGCAGAAATCGCACAAAACGGCCAAATTACGGAATCGACATGCCAAAACGACCAAAATAAGCAAAACGACCAAAATTATCAAAACGATCAAATTGGCTAAAATTACAAAATCGTTAGAAATTCCCAAACGATCAAACGTTCAAAATGACCAAAATGAAGAAAGGGTGAAACAACCAAAATTAACAAAACGATCAAATTGGTCAAAAATTGCAGAAATCGCCCAAAACGACCAAATTACGGAATCGTCATGCCAAAACGACCAAAATAAGCAAAACGACCAAAATTATCAAAACGATCAAATTGGCTAAAATTACAAAATCGTTAGAAATTACCAAAACGAGCAGATCACGAAATCGACCAAAATTACAAAAACGTACAAAATGACCAAATCGAAGAAAGGGTGAAACAACCAAAATTAACAAAACGATCAAATTGGTCAAAAATTGCAGAAATTGCCCAAAAAGACCAAATTACGGAATCGACATGCCAAAACGACCAAAATAAGCAAAAAGACCAACATTACCAAAACGATCAAATTTGCCAGAATTACCAAAGCAACCAAAACGACCAAAAGTGCCAAATCGACCAAAATTACCAAAACGATCAAATTGTTCAAAATGACCATATGGACCAAAACAATCAAACCGGCAGAAATTGCCGAAACGACCAAAATACGTAATCAATCAAAATAGGCAAATCGATCAAATTGACCTAATCGACCAAAATGGTCGATCAAAACAGCCAAAATGACGAAAATTACCAAAATTAACAATTTAACCAAAATGATCAAAACGATCAAATAACGTAAAAATAATAATAATAATCGTGAAAACGATTAAAATGACCAAATCGACCGAAATTGCCAAAACGACCAAAATACGTAATCAACCAAATGGCCAAAACGATCAAAATGCACAAATTGACCAAATCGACCAAAATTATCAAGCCGATCATAATAGCGAAAACGACGAAAATTACTAGAATGGCCAAATCGCCAAAATTTACAAATTCACCAAAATGACCAAAATCGCGAAAACGATCAAAATGACCAAAATGCCAAATTCGAAAAAATGTTAAAACTACAAATTGACCAAAATTACCAAAACGATCAAATTTGTCAAAATTACCCAAACGACAAAAAAGGCCAAATCGGCATAAATTTCCAAAACGATCAAATTTGTCTAAATTATCCAAACGACAAAAAAGGCAAAATCAACCAAAATTACCAAAACGATCAGAAGGCTCATAATGACCAAATCGACCAAAAAGATCAAATGGGCAGAAAGTGTCAAAACGACATAATTACGGAATCAACCAAAACGATCAAATTGGCTTAATGGACCAAAATGGTTGATCAAAACATCATATTGACAAAAATGACAAAAAATTACAAACTGACCAAAATGATCAAAACGACCAAATTACGGAATCAACCAAAATTGTCAAAGCGATCAAAATGAGCGTGATGAACAAATCGACCGAAATGGCCAAAACGACCAAAATTAGCAAATCGACCAAAATTGACCAAAATCGGCATATCGCTCATAAAAGCCAAATCGACCAAATCTTCCAAAATGCGTTAAGCTATGAAAAAAGCTCCCTAACTCATGTTGCTATGCAATAAGATCGATTCAATCGATGTCTTATTTTCGTACAACAAAAAAACAAATTTTCACTGTCTCGCTTCAGACCAATTGCACGCTAATGCCTTACAAATAGATACTTCTGTGCATCCTGCATCGAAATAAAAAACGAAAACTTTCTACAATGTATCTATAAAAAAACCCCTAGAAAATTGTTCGAAAAGAAAAAGTTTTCCCAACCAAAAACTCGGTCGCATTTTTGCCACCCAAATGCCATCCAAGTGCGCCAATTGTGTGCGCCAGTCCGCTGGAGAGCACCAGTAAATTCAATAACAGAATAATCTTTGACTGTCACATGACTTATGTTGTTGCCGGGGGTCCCGAGCAGACGGAAATAACTTGGGAAGGTCAGTTATTGATATTGTGAGAAGATCGAAATATGTTATTGGGATGATCGGATTAGTTGTTAAAATAACAAAAATCAATAACAAAGATTTGTTCGAAGAATAACTTAAACTGTTATTATGTTGTTATTGCAATAACAAACCAATAACACAGAAGGAATCATGAAGGAATAACAAGATTTGTTATTTTGTGCGGAGAGGTGGAGCAGCATAATAACAAAAATGTTATTGAACTGGTATGTCTCCATAACAAAAAAAGTTATTGTTTTGGTTTATTTGTAATTTGCAAATAAACCTGCAGTTGCCATAACTCCTCTGTACTAGTCAGGGCTGCAGAGTCGGGTACCTCCAAGCGACTTTGAATCCATACTTTGAAGACAACTCCGACTCTGGATGCAGGATATGACGTCAACGACGACTTTAGCTCTCCAAAAATACCCGACTTCACAGATTCCGATTCCAAGTAAAAGTTGCTGAAAATTAGATGAATCCGATGCAGTCTCCGAGGTCACACTCCAGCTCGAACTTCAACGTCAGCTCCGACTTCCTGGCTCTGTGAAAATAATAACAGTTTTTGTTATTCACACTTCAAAAATTCCCAATAAATAAATCAATTCCGTTAGGGAATATAACAAAATAAAAAAAGAACTCTCAAAAGTTAATTTATCGGATTAATTTTAGCTTGAAACCCCATTTCATGACCAAAATAATGATCCCGACGAAATTGGTAAAAATTATCCCATAGTTCTAGCCAATTTTAGCAAAGTCCCTTAGGGGGTATATCAAATAATTAAAAAAATCAACTTTCAAAATTTCAACTTTTTAGAATAATTTTAGCTTAAGGACCCCATTTCATGGCCAAAATAATGACCCTGACGAAATTGGTCAAAATTATCCCATAGTTCTAGCCAATTTTAACAAAGTCCCTTAGGGGGTATATCAAATAATTAAAAAAATCAACTTTCAAAATTTCAACTTTTTAGAATAATTTTAGCTTAAGGACCCCATTTCATGGCCAAAATAATGACCTCGACGAATTTGGTCAAAATTATCCCATAGTTCTAGCCAATTTTAACAAAGTCCCTTAGGGGGTATATCAAATAATTAAAAAAATCAACTTTCAAAATTTCAACTTTTAGAATAATTTTAGCTTAAGGACCCCATTTCATGGCCAAAATAATGACCTCGACGAATTTGGTCAAAATTATCCCATAGTTCTAGCCAATTTTAACAAAGTCCCTTAGGGGTATATCAAATAATTAAAAAATCAACTTTCAAAATTTCAACTTTTAGAATAATTTTAGCTTAAGGACCCCATTTTATGGCCAAAATAATGACCCCGACGAAATTGGTCAAAATTATCCCATAGTTCTAACCATTTTAAACAAAGTCCTTTAGGGGGTATATCAAATAATTAAAAAAATCAACTTTCAAAATTTCAACTTTTTAGAATAATTTTAGCTTAAGGACCCCATTTCATGACCAAAATAATGATCCCGACGAAATTGGTAAAAATTATCCCATAGTTCTAGCCAATTTTAGCAAAGTCCCTTAGGGGGTATATCAAATAATTAAAAAAATCAACTTTCAAAATTTCAACTTTTTAGAATAATTTTAGCTTAAGGACCCCATTTCATGACCAAAATAATGACCCTGACGAAATTGGTCAAAATTATCCCATAGTTCTAGCCAAGCTTCCCTGCACCGTGCGGTACACGCGGTTCGCTTGTACCTCGGGTTTGCTTTGCGCCTGCATTGTTCGGTTTACACCCGTACCCGACTCACACGAACCGAGGGTATTTTGGTACATCGTACCAGCGCACCACGACACTCTCGGTTCGCCGCATCGGTTTTGTGTCTGGCACTCACCCATGGCATGAACCCGGTATATGAGCCAAGGTGCTTCACTCGTTACAAGCCGAGGTACGTGTCGTGGTACGCGCTGGCGGTACAAAACGGGTTCAATACCACGACACGTACCACGGCACGCTGGGTTCATGCCATGGGTGAGTGCCAGACACAAAACCGATGGGGCGAGCCGAGAGTGTCGTGGTGCGCTGGTACGATGTACCAAGATACCAATACACAAATGGGTTCAGGCACGTACCGAAGCTAGAAAACCAAACCCACGGTGTGCGTTGGCACTGGCGCATGGGAAGCTTGGTTCTAGCCAATTTTAACAAAGTCCCTTAGGGGGTATATCAAATAATTAAAAAAATCATCTTTCAAAATTTCAACTTTTTAGAATAATTTTAGCTTAAGGACCCCATTTCATGGCCAAAATAATGACCCCGACGAAATTGGTAAAAATTATCCCATAGTTCTAGCCAATTTTAGCAAAGTCCCTTAGGGGGTATATCAAATAATTAAAAAAATCAACTTTTAAAATTTCAACTTTTTAGAATAATTTTAGCTTAAGGACCCCATTTCATGGCCAAAATAATGACCCTGACGAAATTGGTCAAAATTATCCCATAGTTCTAGCCAATTTTAACAAAGTCCCTTAGGGGTATATCAAATAATAAAAAAATCAACTTTCAAAATTTCAACTTTTAGAATAATTTTAGCTTAAGGACCCCATTTCATGGCCAAAATAATGACCCCGACGAAATTGGTAAAAATTATCCCATAGTTCTAGCCAATTTTAGCAATGTCCCTTAGGGGTATATCAAATAATTTAAAAATCAACTTCCAAAATTTCAACTTTTAGAATAATTTTAGCTTAAGGACCCCATTTCAAAAGCTTGACCCCATCGGGGTCAAAATATTGACCCCGACGAAATTAGACAAAATTATCCCAAAGATCTAAACATATTTAACAAAAGAAAAATAATAACAGATTGTGTTATGGACACTTAGAAACTTTTCCATTTGTGCGATTTGTGGTAATTTTATTTCTAAGTCAGTATACCGAACGAATAACAAATTTTGTTATTAGGAGAGTTTTTGAAATGTATAACATTTCCTCTTATTGGCGTGTTATTAAACATTTTCAATATAATATCACTTCAATACCAAATTTTGTTATTTTATCAGAAACTGTTATTATTTTTTCTTCTTGAAGTTGAACTTCAGGTTAAAATAATAACACTTTTTGTTATTTTAACAGGATTTGTTATTGAAATATTATCAATTTTGTTATTACCGTCTGCCCGGGGTTAGTTTTTTTTTTTTTTGCAAATTCCTTCACGCAACTGCACCAACCCTTTGAGAGCTGCTGCTGTTTGTTGCCATTTGTGCGGTGCAGCAACTCTTCTGACAAATCCACGAGCCAAAAGTCGTGCCACCAACAACAGCAACAACAAAAAAAAATCCTTCGCAAAAGTTTATCTATTATGCAAATGTTGGCTTTCGCACAGTTAGGAGGGGTGAGGGGGCACAGTAGAGTAGCATTTTTGGGGAGGAAGAGCAGAAAAGGGTCGGAAAAAATTTGCTTCATAAATACATTCATAACTCAGCAAGAATTCAGCGCGAGGAAAACTCGGGCGGGAAGTTTGTGCGCTGGAAAAGTCGTCGGGACGATGCTCTCGATGGCACAGTTAAGGCGGCGGTGCACTTGGAGGTCGCGGCGCAACGATCGCGTAAACACGAAAAAATCATAATCCACCAGAAGCTTTGAGTAGTTGAGGAGGTAGTGGAGAGCGGGGTCAGGGTTGTAGGCAAGCTCAAAGAATTATTGTAAGAAAATAAATTGAACTTTGTTATTTAAATTTCTATTCAAACTCTTCAATATTTTTATCAAATTTCATTCAAAAACTTATTTGCAAGAATAAAACCTTATGGAAACTACCGAACATCTGAGTGGTATTTGATAGGATTTCAGTTTATTTTACAAATATGTTTAAGCTGAAGCTGTTAAATATTTTCAAAGAAAATTCATTGTACTAAAATTCTCAGGAATTTTTACTGTAAATAAAATGTGTCTCAAACATTATACACTTTTGTGAAGCAATCATGGACTTCCTGGTTGACAATCATTTATTAATGATGATTTTCATAATTTTACAGTGGAGCAGTTCTCTCAGCGTAATATTGAATGTTTGGCCCTTTTGAAATGTTAGTCTTCGATTAAAAACAATTAAAATATTTTTTTCGAAACGATCGGAAAATTTTACGACTATTTCATATTTTAACATTGAAAATCGGACCATTAGTTGCTGAGATATCGACATTAGAAACTGGTGGGTTGTTTGGGTGGGACTTAGAAAACATCAATTTTCCTGTTTTTAAACCTTTGCATGGCAATATCTCAGCAACTAAGGGTCGTATCAACAAAGTTCAAAAATGCAAAATATAGAGAATTTTCTCAGCTTTTCAAAAATATTTTTTCAAAAGTGGGCAAACATGTGCACTAATTTAAAAAAAAATGAAAAACTTCGACTATTTTCAAAAAAGTCCCCTAAAGATGGATTTAACTTGAAAACGGTGCACTTTATCAACATTTCACTAGAGTACTTTTTGATTGCAAATTTGATTTCACATCGGAAAATGAAGTTAAAAATTTTTTGCGACCAATTTTTCGAATTTTTGAAAAAAATCAGTGTTGATTCAAAAATTTATAGCTCGCTCAAAAATCTTTTGCACAACCTGGAAATTTCTGAAAATTTGGCATTTGATGCCCTCTAAAACACATAAAAAAATAGTGTTTTTTTTTGCAAATCAAGTTTTAGTGACAAAAAGTTAAATAAAAAATCACCAAAAAAATTTTACTATGCATCATTTTTTTTTCAGTGTAGTCCATATCCATACCTACAACTTTGGCGAAGACACCAAATCGATTTAAAAAATTCCTTCAAAAGATACAGATTTTTGAATTTTCATACATCATTTTTGTATTGCCAGCTGCCAAATTTGTATGGAAAATTATATGGACAAACTAATGATGCAAAATGGCTTCTTTGGGCATACCGAAGGCACCAAAAAAAAGTTTCAGCCGGATTAAAAAATATAAAAATTAAAATTTAAGAAAAAAGACCGATTTCGTAGAAAACTGGTCAGTGAAGATAAAAGCGATATCAAACAGTATCAACACATGCTGGATACTATTTAAACAACTTGTAGAAGAAATTATGTGAAAATTTCCAAGGCTAAATTTTGCTATGCCTTGCTTGCTATCACCTAACGAAAAATCATGGCAATGATGGGTTGACGAAAAAACATTAATGCACTTTTCTATCAAAATTTTTTTGAATGTGTTCTATGTAGAAAAGTGAAAATCACGACACCTTGAAAAAATACTGTTTGGCATTAATTATCTCCTAAAATCAAGTTTAGGGCGCAGGTTCTGCTTATTTTTCTAAACGCTAAGACACATTGTTCGGCCAGGGGCCGACTTTGAATTCCCTACGTTGTGTTTTACTTGTCCAGGCGCGTAGAATCTTCCAAATTGATTGAAATAAAACAACTAGTTTGTGGTGACTGCCGAGCCAACCGTCTCGGACGGTGGTTAGCGCGCGAAGAGGCAGAATAAAGGTTTATTGTTCTCGATACGGGTACAGAAGTAAACATTCAGGGGACGGACACAAATACCGTCTTGCACGAACATACTCCCGGACCAAAACGAACGTTTTCAATTAATAAACTAAACACTGACTAAATTTCTTATGCTAATATCACAGTACAGGTTCAGCTACGTCGTTCATGGTTGTCCCCTTCGCGGTGCTCTTCGCTGGTCGTCGTGGTGGTTGAAGAATGGTACATCTCGGAACCTTCTGCATCGCACAAGCTCATCGGTTGACGTCCGGCCCGTCGGCGGCGATTGCGGCGGGAACCATCCGGGACGCCGAGAAGTGTTGCAGAAGGGGTCCTCAGCCACGGCACTCGCTCTTCCGTTGACGATCGGGTTGCTGGCGATGTTTGCAGCTGAGACTACCCGGAACGTCGAGAAGTGCCGCTAAGAACGCCATTTTGTCGATGTCCACTGATTCCACGGCTCACCTGGGTTGTGGATTCCTCAGAATCGTTTCCGTCACGGCACCAATGTTCGGCCAGGGGCCGACTTTGAATTCCCTACGTTGTGTTTTACTTGTCCAGGCGCGTAGAATCTTTCAAATTGATTGAAATAAAACAACTAGTTTGTGGTGACTGCCGAGCCAACCGTCTCGGACGGTGGTCAGCGCGCGAAGAGGCAGGATAAAGGTTTATTGTTCTCGATACGGGTACAGAAGTAAACATTCAGGGGACGGACACAAATACCGTCTTGCACGAACACACATTATTCTAATAATTCGGTTCAGAATGGACTTCTAAAATAATTTTGAAAATTTTGCATCACTGAATTCATAGTCAAAAAGTACCTTCTTTGACAATTTTTTTCAAGAAGATCACAATTAATCAATCATAAAATTGCACATTGTCAACTTCAATTTAAATTTTGCATTGAAATTAAACATTTTGATCAGATAAAAATGTACAAGTGGCTTTCGGTCCATATTTTATGTTTAAAGTATTTTTTTAGAGACTTCAATCACTTCTAAACCAAGCTAATTCAATTCTAAGTTTATTCTTCTTTTCTTTCTATATATTCTTGGTACATCAATGTTACATCAAAAACAATATTTAAAAATAATTATACTCAAGATAGCGAGCCTAGGTTATTATATCATTAATTAAGTTTTTTTTATCAAAAGCAGCAGCATGAAAATTTTATGAAAAAACGTTTATTGATGTATGTATTTAATCAAATGTTATTTATTTAAAAAATCAGACTCCCTTAAGAAACGAAAAAAAAATATCTGCATAAAGTAAGGCCTTTACAAATTATTTCTCTTATTTTATTTAATCTAATTTTAAAAGGCTTAATTTTCAAAAAAAAAAAGCAAAAACAACATCAAAAACAAACAATGCAAAGAATAGTTTACGGATGTATTCTCAAAGTTTTCAATCGATTGTACAATATGATTTAATGTGGCAATTCGTATTTAATAATATGATGGGAGGAAGGGTACAAAAACTTCAAATTAATTTGCAGAAACATCATCTTATTTTGCTGAAATTTACCTTTTTTATGATTTGAAGGTTTGTAGATCATTCAAAAAGATGGATAAATTTTTACGAACAATATTGAAATTCATGAAAGTTTGCCCTTCTTTTCAAAGTTTTCATGATTTTAACTTTCAATGATGAGAAGTTATCAGCAAGAAGGGTTTTTAGGAGACTTATAAAAGCCAAAAAGATTCACATTTCTTTTTATTTTTAAAGCTTTGATGATTTCAATAAGGTGTTTTAAAGAAAGATCAAATGGGAGATTAATTTTAACAAGAATTCGCCCATTTTTTAAAAGATTTGAAGCATAAAAAATTGTATTTTTTCGAAAAATATTAAAATTATAGAAATTTACCATTTTAATGATTAGAAGGTTTGAGAAAATTTTCCCCTTATTTACCTTTTACCCTTCTTATTTAATAAGATTTGATGATTAGAAATTTAAATGAATTGAAGATATCAAATGATGGGTATATTTTTGGGGGTTGAAAAATTCGGAGAAATTGAATAATTGAGAGTAATACATTTCATAGAGAATGCTTTTTTATATGATTAAAGGTTACAAAAAAAGAAAAAAATTATAAGAACTATGAAATTTGTAGCGATTTACATTTTTAAGATTTGAAGAGCATGAGCATGAGCATGAGCATGAGAGACCACCCATGGTTGTCCTTCTCCGTTGCTGAACAGGACCGTAATATCCTATCAATTCAACGATCATACGCTTCAACGATCTAATGGTGTTTCCCTTATCAACAGCATGTATGAATGCGCTGAAAAGATAAAACATCAAGATCATCAAAACTAGATCTGGAACAAATAGGTAACAGTCATGGGCCACCAACGGCGCCCGCCATGTCAGTTTGTAGATCTCGGGGGAATTGGGACGGGAATGTTAGTTAGCACAGGCTGCTACCAAGGGTGGGTTCTATACGATATCCACACCCCCGCGTGTGCCGGAAAACTACTTCTACTTGGGATTTTGTTAGTGGGAAAGGGTAATGGCCAGGATTCATCATAGAAGATGATGATGTGACCCAATAATCAATAAATTTCGTTTAATAGGGTGGTGTATTATTCTCAAGGCAAACAATCGGATGCTGCGGATGAGACTATTCCCGTTTATTTGCTGTTGAGTTTAGAATAAATGATTCAATCTTAGACAGCCGGCTGTGGAAAGATAGAATCAAAATTATGTGTAATTAAAAGGTGAAATATTATACTCAGCGTAACATATTTACGTAGAGTTGACCTGAGACTATTTTTTTTATTACTTTTAAATTATTATAAGATGAGCGACCAATTAATTACTGATGAGTTATGAGTTATCTGAAGGACTTGAACAATCGCGTTGATACAATATTTGTCACCGTGATTTACGCTAAAAGGTATTTTCGCGAGAAACGAATGGTTATATCGAACAAGCGACCGACGTAGATTTCACGAACATGTACATACTGCTGTTAAGACCACTTTTGTTTATTAATTTTATAAGTTTTAATTTATTTGAAATGGTTAATCTGAGGCAGTCGGCTGCGGAAAGATGGGCTCAACATTTAATTTATTTGAGTGTTGTTTTATTTTTTCCCGTTCTTCCACATATTTTTTATATATTTTTGATTTCGGAGGAAAAAAATCGAGAGTCATGATACGCAATACAACTAATTAAAAACGATCGATCACAAAAAAAGAACCGCGCGCGTTCAAATTTAAATAACTACAACCTTATGCATTCTTCAAAACACATATTTCTATTCAATTCTACAAAGTCTGCAGCAGAGTTGCATCTGCGCTATATGGCAACACTTCTGTGGAACGTTTACAATCCACATGATCCACAAATTTCATTCAGCTTCGGTTGATGCCGGTGAGATGCTGGCCTCTTCGTCGGCAACGGCCAACAAGCAGGTTCAATCCAGTCCTCCGGCCTTCCGGAAAGTTTCACGCGATACTAGAGCCAAAAACTTATTTGAAGTTTCGATGATTTTCACAAAATTACTAAAGCATCACTGCATCATAGCAATATTTTTGGCGCATCTTCTTTTTTTCTCTTTGGTCTCGTCTTGATGTTTCCCCAACACACTATACTTTTTCCTTCTTCACACTGCACACCAATACTATCACACTACCACAGCACAAATACCCATAGAAGGGCAAAGCCCGACTTAATCGTGAAGCCGCCATCTTGTCGAGGGAAAAATTTTAATTCAAAAACACATGAATTCGTTCCAGATTTAAAGAAACTTCATCATTCACACAATCCCGATGTTCGCGCAAATCATTTAAACCACTTTTCTCGAATTAATTTGCCTTTTCACACAAAAAAACCGGATTTTAAAATCGCGTACCGAAAGAGACCGAACCAAACCACGCAACCAGTGTTGCCACTCTCCATCATTTACATTTTTAAGATTTGAAGAAAATTCTAAAGAAGAATACATTTTTTACTAGCTTCCTTATTTTTAGCAGATAACAAAATCTAATTTTATTCGATTAAAATTAAATTTATCGACTCACCCTTTTGATGATTTAAAGGTTTGAAGAATGTTCATAAATTTACTCTTAATATTTTACAAGATTTTTTGCTGATTTGAAGATATCCAAAGGAAGGGCATATTTTTAAGAGAATCATAATATTCAGAGACATTACATTTATTTCCATTTCTAAATTGAAAATTTGAAGAAAGAAATAAATTTTTATGCAAGATATAAAATGAGATAAATGAGATAAAAAAAAACTTAAGTGAACTATGAAACTTGCTTACTTTTTTTTATTTTGAAATTTGTAGAAAACTCCAAAATAAACTTTTACGATAATTCTAAAATTCACAAAAAAAATATTGCTGGTACGATTTATGATTTGATTTTTTAATTATTTGAAAATACCAGGGTGACGATTCTTGAAATTTTAAATTTTCCGTGAATCGAGGATTAAATTAGGCAATTTCCCGGGAATTCCCGGGACCCGAGTTTTTTTTTAACTTTGTCAAAAGTGCCAATAATTTAATAAGAAAAATAACAGATTTGTTTTTTTTCACGGATTTCAGTTAAAATTAATAAATAATTATTCAATTCAATTCAAAACGTTAATTTAAGTAGCCTGATTATTTTGAGAAACTATTTCTTCCTTTGATTTTTTTTATGAATCTACTAAAACAGGATCGTTTATTGAGCTTATTTGAACTCAAAATTTTAGTTTGAAATGTTTACGAATCTTCGTTTGCACTAAGTGCGCACTCAAAACAACAATTCATAGTTGTTTTTTCCTTCTAAAGGTGCAAATGTTAGGTATACTTTAAGATAAATTTTGGGATCCAAATTTTTTTTGGCTTCTCTTAATCATAATTATTAGAGTTTTTCACAATTTTTAATTTACACTTTTTAAGTATGAAAATTAGAGAATTCAATGTTCTAAACAATTTCGAATTTTTCAAATGTTTTTTTTTTTTTTGATTGTTTTAAATAATTTTGCTTTGATATCTATAAGTATACAAATTCTCGGGCAGTCTCGACAAAATTTCCCGGGAATCGAGAGGTCCAAAATTGACGATTTTCCTGGGAAATATTTCCCGGGCATTCCCGCTCGTCACCCTCTAATCATATAGAAAGTATATTTTTACAAGATTTATGAAATTCGTAGAGCTTCTAGCCATTTTTTATAAGATTTGAAGATTTGATGATTTAAAGTTTTACAGATAAAAAACAAATTGATTCTGTTGGATGAAAAAATAATAATTATTTATTGATTTTTTTAAACAATAAAAATCATTTCAATTTCGTTTTTCTGAGCCAAAAAAATATTATTAGTTATTTTGATAAATATTGAAATTTAGCATCATTACAAAATTCTGGTCAACCTTTCTGCTTAATATGATATAGCGTTTAAGTTCCAAGAATTTTCACAGAATCTGGTTGGGAAATCACCCAATCTGATTGAACTACCATAAGCAATTGAAAATGCATGAGAGAGAAAAACGAACGAAAAGATAAGCTTTAAAAATTAATTTCCCAACAAAAAAAGCACACTTCACTCCCCTAGGAGTGCTACTGCAGTGAGGGGACTGCAATAAATCATCGCTTTTGTGCATTAGTTTTCCACGAAGGGATAGAAATGGGGGGCAAAAAAGGACACGAGAGAGAATTTTTATGCAGGATTCCCTTGGACAGGGATTTGCTTCTTGTCTTGTTCCACTCAGAGCTGGTTGCTGGAAGCGAAGCAGTAGCGTGATTGTACCGCATGAATATCTTTGGTGCTGGTGCCTCTCCCCACCGAGGTCACCATCGACCAATATCCGAGAGATTTGCGAAGAATTCAGGGTTTATGACAGACTGCAGGCGATTCATCTCTGATAAGATTGGGGGCAAGGACGTCTCTCGGTCTAGACGTTATTAAATGCTAATGGTCAAGGATTTTTTGGTGCCTCTTCTGAGTATCATCATCATAATTTCATCAATTTCTACATAATAAATACTCGCATTAAAGAAAAGCTCTCAAACTGTTGAGCTAAAACATTCCAACCCATCCGTAAGACTTTTAAGTGCTCCGAGCGAAAGCTTATGCTTGAGAAGCTCTGAAAGCTCCGTCCCCGCTTGTTGACAGCATCCTTCCATGCGTAATACGAATGCAACAACGGAGACGGAAGCTGCTTTTCCAAAGCGCGCACACACACACACACACTTTTGCCCCGCTGCCTGCGGTGTGGTGGCCTTCATTCGGAGTACTCAGCCAGGCATGAGAAGGGGAGTTTTGTTATTGCAAGCAAATGTGTTGGAACAAACAATCGGTCGGTCGGCCAGAGAGAGAATGCTCGAAAGCATACTCGCAAACAGAAACGCACACACGCACACAAGACAACTAGGACGACGACGACGACGACGAATGTGTACCACAATTACTGAAATGTCAAAACAATGGGGGAAAATGATAAATAAGGCGTGTTCCTGGTTTTGCCCTTGAGGCACGGTGTGCAAAATGCAAAAGAAATGCTTTCTTGTCAGCAATTCTCGTTAACATAAAAGATTTTCCATTTTTTTAACAAAAGAAGAAGAGTCTTTAGCTGAAAATATATGTGGAGTTATGTCAAAATCTAAGTTTAAAAGAAATGTTCACCTATTTTTTTTTTTTATTTTTAACCGAATTTTCAATCGAAAGCACTTATAATGGTTACATGGAAAATTTTAGCATTAGCATTAACATTATCATTAGCATAAGCATTAGTTCGCACAATTCTGGATGACTGCACAACACTTATCTTGCTGTTTTTTTTTTTCTTTTTTTTCATGATAATTATTTTATTATGTCCTTTTCGGTGCTGGGACCTGGTTAGGACCGAGTCGGCTTTTGTAATAACATTTGTCTTAAAGCTAAGAGTAATTACATAGGATCTTGTGATCTTGCTGTTTAACTGTAATTGAACGTTTGACAGCACTCATCCGGTTTCCAATTTGGAAATGAGACCTCATCATGCAGGATTTGTCTTAACCTCAAATTTCAGCCAATTTTGTCCAGATTCGATTCGAGCGGACTGTAATTTCTCGAGCAAACACAACACTTCTTCCGGCGGACTGGGGGAACCGGAAATTTCACTGGGAGGATCGGATCATCGCAAGCAAGCCACTAAAACACTCGAGTTTCTCTTGACTACATCTATTTAGCAACTAATTTTAAAACTAAAGATTTTCTTCCGAGAAAACTCGCGATCCGCGGCGGCGACTTCCGTCCGATCACTTCGGCTGCTTGCGGCGAACTTGCTGCTTCTCCGAACGATCGCGCAAACTCGTCCGTTGCGCGCCAAAAACTCTCCACTCTTCGTCGTCGTTCGGGTTTCCGCTCTCTCGCTCAGGCCGTCGTCAACGGCGCGTTGTTGCCGCGCACGTCGTTTCGCGCGATCCCTTCACGGCGTCGTCGTCGACGCGCTGTTGCCAGCTCTGTCTCGCTTGCTGCCGAGCACACGTAGTTGCGCGCGTCTTTTTCGCTGTTGGCAACGACGCAGGCTGGGTTGCCACCTTCGTGGCAGTTGTCATCACAGCAAGCGCAGTGCTGCCAAAACCAAACCAAAATTTTCTTCGAGCTGACAGGTTCAGGCTCGAACATCCTCCACCCGCGAAGAACTGCAAGCGACCTCCATGCAATCCAGAGGTCACACTTCCGCCTTCTAGTCATTCCGGCTCCCGTCTGTTGTCCAAAAGTATCAGGCAAGTCTTGAGTTGTTTCTTCGGGGGGCTTCTTTGGCTTCGACCAGCTGCGAACTTGTGTCATCCCGTTGCTTAACTTCGTGTAGTACTTACAGGTCGTGTTGTTTCGTACAGGCGCAGTTGACAATCGCAGGGGCTGCCAAAAGGACTGGACGACTTGAAGGATGAACTTCAGTGCTTCCTGTTGCTTGCCGATTGTCGGAAACCGGCATCTTGTTTCGCTTCCACTTGGACCATCTCCAGTGTTCCCAGATGTCCACTTCGTCAGTGGGTCGGTGCACACCGACCGCTGGTGTGGGTGGGTTCTTCCAGAGCCACTCTTCGTCTTCTTCATAATCACTGGTGCTGCAGTTGCTCGATGCTTTGAACGCTCATCAATCCCCAGCTGTGTGCCAACGGCAGCAGCCTTGTGCGGCGTACTTGTACGCGCCGCCGTCAAGAGCGTTGATTGCAGCCGGGCGCTGCACCTTGTCTCTCCTCCTTGGAAACGCTCGGCTTGGAGAGCCAGCGTTGTCTTCGATGTTTGTAGCATCGCCTGGAACAGCTGGTAAAACCTTCCTTGTGTTGTTTGATCACTCACTAAACTTGTTTCCTTGTAGGTTTCACCAACTACACGATCTTCGATGTCCTTGTTCAACTCTGGTTCATCCTCAAACGTCGTGGCTTGAGCCCTAACCGCTTCTCCGCGTGCTGCGCTGCTTCCAATCGTGCCGTCCAAGACCTGGCTGAAGCTCGTCTCGCGCAGAGCCACCAAGTTGACTCTGACGGCGAGTTGAACTCCAGCAGGAATCGCCATGGTGTTGGAACGTGACTGCATCTGCTCGACGCCAGCCAACTTGTTCGCGTTGTGTTTGTCCTGGATGTCTTTCGTCAAATGTGTCTTGCTTGCTGCTATCAATAAACCACGGCAGGGGTGTGGGCTGCAGGGTTTATTCTGAGAGTCCGCGACGGCTGACAGCGCGTCCGGCGCTAGTTGTCCAGAGGAGCTGGCCTCTGGCGTCACTTGATCCGATTCGGCTTGTTGTGGAGCACCAGGTTGCTCCGCCTTCGTTTGTGTTGTCGGTTGCTTTGAGTTTCTCTGGTACTCGGCGTGCAGCAGGGTGTGGTGCCGCTCCTCGCACGTCGCGCACGCTCCGGTGGACACACACTGCGCCGAGGTATGTCCCGTCCGGAGGCAATTGAAGCAGAGTTGCTTCTCCTTCGTCTTGATCAGCCGCTGGGGGGCTGTCATCGCTAGGAATTGCGGACACTTCCAGCTCTTGTGCTGGCCTAGTCCGCACACGTCGCACGTCTGTGCCGGCTCTTTTCCGGCGGTCATGGCCATTTGCTGCTGACCCGGGTTGTCCTTTGCGTTCTGTCCGGGTGGCTTCTTGGTGGGATGTGACGAGTCCTTCTCGTCAGCGATCTTGCATGTGTCGATGATTGTCTTGGGCTTCTCGATCTTGTGGTTGTTCTCGGACCGTTCACCATGCGGGATGGTAAACTCCGGTCGTACCCGATCTTCCGTGTCCAGCTGCTCTGCCAGCAGCTTCCCGGAACGCTTCTGGGGTTCGTCGATGGCCGCCTCGTTGGCGCCTCCGACGATCTTAGTGGTTGTTGGGTTCGTTGTCTCGTCCACCCATTGTGGTACACCAGGCGTGTACGCATTTCTTCGTCGTGTGGGCTGGCTCACTTCTAGCAGCTTCTCTTCGATGACCGTCAGGACCTCTGTGTGCAGGTCGTCGAAGGCGTCGTAGAGGGCATCTTGCTCGTCCCGTGATGTTGACGGAACCATGCCAAGGATCTGCCCGTACGCCGTGTGGTACGCATCGTACGCGGCTTCTACCTCCTTCTGGCACGTCTTCAACGCTGCCCATGTGAGCGTCGTGGCATCTTTCAAGCTGTCAAGAATGGTAACGAGCTTACCTTGAGCCAGCTCACGCTGGTGGACGACGTCGCTGAACCGCTCCATTTCCTTTGCACTTGCTGCTCCGCTACTGATCACGCAGTGCACGTTGTTACCGGACTTGCCGCCGGTCTTCTACGATGTGGCCGCCTCCTCCGATTTCACCAGCCTCTCCGGTGGCTTCTTCGGGCAAAGCGCTTTGGCCACCGATGCTACAGTGGCAGGGCACTGAGCTCGGAACGGCTGCTGGAACCGTTCACTTTGTCACTTTGGGGTTCTTCTTCCCGCTTCACTCGTACTTTGCGCAGAACTTCCAGAACCAGTTTCCAGAACGTTCTGCGCACCTTTTCCGGAACCACTTTCGCGGAAGTCCTTTAGCGTTCACTGTCGGGACCAGTTTCCGAAAGCGTCTTCTCTTACTTTTTGAGCTTCTTCGCTTCCGGACCACTTCGCGGAAGGTTTCTGCTCCTCTTCTCGGTGTTCACTTCCAGGACCACTTCCCGAAAGCTTCTTCCGACTCTGCCTGTAACCTCCGCTTCTTCATCTCTGGAGTCGACGCGTCCTTACTCAGCGTCGCTCCCGGGAATTGTTGCAGGCGCCTTAGGGCAGTTTCCGGCACAAGAGGAACACCAACGATCGGACCCAGTGTCCGAACCAAGCACGGAAAACAGCCAAGTCTGTAATCGCGGTACTTGGGGGAACTTTGTGTCCTCTTGGCCGGAACTTCACTACACTTGAACCTTCTTTCCGGAACCTTTTTCCGGCTTCAGAAGGCTCTGGACGCATCCAAGATGGCGTCGCTTAGCACTTTTCACTCTTTTTTCGGACGCATTTTGGACGTTTCCAAAATGGCGTCGCACTTTTGCGCTCTGAGCACTTTTTTCCAGTCACCACGCTTTAGCCAAGATGGCGTCCGTTTTCACTCTTCTTCGCGGCGACTTTTTCCACGTTGTGGGCCTTGTGCCCACTTGCCGCGATAGAATCGACCCTCCGCCTTTTTTGTCTCCACACTCCCGGTTCACCAGATCCGGCTCGTTTGGACCATGTCCAGATTCGATTCGAGCGGACTGTAATTTCTCGAGCAAACACAACACTTCTTCCGGCGGACTGGGGGAACCGGAAATTTCACTGGGAGGATCGGATCATCGCAAGCAAGCCACTAAAACACTCGAGTTTCTCTTGACTACATCTATTTAGCAACTAATTTTAAAACTAAAGATTTTCTTCCGAGAAAACTCGCGATCCGCGGCGGCGACTTCCGTCCGATCACTTCGGCTGCTTGCGGCGAACTTGCTGCTTCTCCGAACGATCGCGCAAACTCGTCCGTTGCGCGCCAAAAAACTCTCCACTCTTCGTCGTCGTTCGGGTTTCCGCTCTCTCTCGCTCAGGCCGTCGTCAACGGCGCGTTGTTGCCGCGCACGTCGTTTCGCGCGATCCCTTCACGGCGTCGTCGTCGACGCGCTGTTGCCAGCTCTGTCTCGCTTGCTGCCGAGCACACGTAGTTGCGCGCGTCTTTTTCGCTGTTGGCAACGACGCAGGCTGGGTTGCCACCTTCGTGGCAGTTGTCATCACAGCAAGCGCAGTGCTGCCAAAACCAAACCAAAATTTTCTTCGAGCTGACAGGTTCAGGCTCGAACAAATTTGATCCGTCCAATCTCGAGATATCGTAGCACCCGTAAATCAATTCGGTTTTGAATGAAAATCGCTCAGAAAGTTTGACAGTTTGCCTTGCACAAGTCAAAATTTCAATCATTTTTCATAATCGAGTTTTCGTGGAAATCGCAAAAATTTCTACAATTTACATCACAGTCATTTTTATGACACCAATTTTTGTAATTAAAAGACGCAACGTATATAGGTCAAATTTCAAATTTATCGCAATTTTAATGAAAAAAGTCATTTTTTACCGTTTTCTTCATTTTTCTGTTTTTGCGTCAAAGACAACTGAAATCGGTTGAAATGGGGCTAAGATATGATTTTTTGAAAACAGGTCTAATTATTTCGGGCAAGGAACCCCCAGAAAAATTTTGAGCCCGATCATAGAACTTTTATTCAAATCATGCTGTTTTCGTGGGGAACTGCTGCATATTTTTTCAAAAGCCTAGTCAAAAGCCTTCATTTGATAAAAAGAAAAAACATATTTGAACACTATACAATGTATTCTAAATAGTTTTAAATCGATTTTCCATTTTTTTTTTTTTCAATTACAATTTTAATTTCTGTCAAATAAATATTTTTTGGCCCTTAATTTATGATCATAATTAAAGGGGTGGAAAATCATAAACTTTAAATAAAAAAAAGGTTTTTCGGGACTACTTTGCACTTAAAAATTTGCCCTTAGTGATTTTAAAAATCAGGAATATTTCTGGGATTGGAATATTTTGTCTTCTAGGAAGTTCAGGCATATTAAATTATCATGTAAACCCAAAATATATCCAAAAATCGATATTTTGATACTTTGACTTAATTCTGAGAGCAGATTCGGATTTAGCGGACAAAATTGAATGGAAAAAACATGCAGTTGAAAATTTTTCGAATTTCGTTAGGGTGGTCCCATACACTTTTTCTTGAAAATTCTACATTTTCAAATGAAGATATCTCGAGTTTAAAGAAAACACCCCTGGGTTTTTTTTATCATATGTAGACCTAGATCTCTTCTTATGAATGCAACCTGGTGCTTTAAATTTGGCTTGCGCCTTTTCGAGATATCGAATTTTGAATATACATCTTTTTAACCTGAAATTGGCTGTAACTTTTGACCCTTAAGTCCAAATTGACTTGTCAAAACATAAAAAAATGTTGGATTTTTAGAGCTCTGTGTCAGCAATATTACTTTTCTCTAAAAACTTAACCTTGAATGCCTACGTCCCAAATACTGATTTTTGCAGATTTGCTCAGACGCCTTCTATAATTTTGATCGTAGAAGGCGTAGATTGTGAGATAAAATTAGGTGTTTTCGGCAAAATTGCTTGAATTGGCAAGCCTAACAACTTTCGAAAACACAAAAAAAATCCTAAAAAGTTAGATTTTTTAAATCACCCTTATCGTGTACAACCCTAATTTTCAACGAAACCAAAAGTTGCTCCTTCTCATTTGCAACAACTCTTCTGAGGACACCAAAGCTCCAAAACATCACCATTTTTGGTTTTCCACTTAATTTTGCATTTTGCTTTTTCATCTTCTTTTTGAGTTTGAAATGCTCGTTAGAACTCGTAAAATTTTAGGAAATTTAAGTGATGCTAGTCTGACTTGTTCTATGTGTTTTTGCCAATGTTGTTAAAAATGTAATTTTTTCATTGGTCAACTTTAGCTTTGTTTCTTACTAACATTTCCTAAGAATAAGCATGCAATTTTATTTACCGTCTCAGACTATCAATTGACTTAAATTGAAATGAGAATGGTTTCATTCTGAAACAGAAAATTACAAACACAAGCAAAAATTTAAATAACTGTGAAAATCTGAAAGTCTATCAGAAACGAACATAAAAAAAATAGATAAATGCATAGGGACCATCCATAAACCACGTGGACACTTTTTTTGGTAATCTCAACCCCCCCTCCCCTCTCGTGGATCTTTTTTGTATGGAGCGTGGACAATCGCCATACACCCCCCCCCCCCTCCCTAAAGTGTCCACGTGGTTTATGGATGGTTCCATATCAAAATATAAAAAATGAAACCAGAAAAAATAAGCAAGAAAATAACAGAACTAAAATTGCTCAAAATGGCCACATGAAAACGAGAAATGAAAAATATTCGATCAAAATTGGGCATTAGGAGTTTTAGGAACACTAAACCTCTTGAAAAATAAAACATCAAAGAATTATTTTTTTTAAGAAAAGTGACAACTTTTTCTACATTCTAAATTAAAAATGATTTTGTAATTTTTTTAATGAGAATCGGAAAATTATAATTTAGTAGTATAAAATGTTATTAAAGAAATCAGATCTTTTCCAGTTGAGTATATGAAACATTAAAATACAAAAAATGACAAACAAAAGATGTGTTGACAAAAGTAATGAGTTGAATCCAATACTTTAAATAACAGAAAAAGAGCTGCCGTGGCTTCATTTTTACCAGACCTTGGCTAGGATTAATTAAATGTTATATTCAACTTTTGTCCACTTTATCAGTCCCGATTAACATACTGTCCCACTGCTTCATATGTTATCGGTGGCAAATAGTCCTGTCAGTGCGGGGCCTATGCACCATCCAGCAATCCGGTGGTTATGCTCCGGCGACAACAAGCTTCCGCAGCTACAATTCCTGATGGTGGCAAACCGCAGCTCAATCGTGGCCCCGTTGGCTTGGTGGAAACCCGGTGAGGCCATCATCCATGGGAAAGCAGCAAACAAAATGGCAGCACCCAGAAACCGTTTAATAATAACAACCCAGCGTTGCTAACGCGGCGGCAGGATGTTACCTCTTGTTGCTTCCAGGGTGATGATTCCGGCGGTGGAGCGAGCCGTGCCATCACCATAGGCACCATAGGCCAGCTTCACATGGAGAGATAGAGAGAGAGGGGGGTATTAGCAGGAGAGTGCTTTCATAAATTTGAATAAATAATATTAAATGCTGCTTAGAGAGTGTGCGAGGACGAAGCAAAAGTTCAACAAGCATCCCGGGGCCCGGGATCAAACCTCCGGGTGCTCCTTGGGGAATCACGGTGACGACAAGGACAACGGCGACGACGACGACGACGACTACGATGGTGGACGATAATAATATTGACGCCAAGCCCGCTTAAATTGCCATAAGTAAACAGGCAGCATTCCCGCACACAAACACAAACACCCAAACATACACACATTCATTCGTTTAATCACACACAAACACACAAACAACGCCAGGATGCATATGCGGCACAATAATGGCGGATAATGAGCCTGACAATGGCGGGATGTAGATCCTGATACGGGTGAAATGCGTCAGGGGTTTGGGGTGAAAACAAGGGGAAACCGCATTCTGATCGGACAAAGCGCCACGTTGTCGCCGATGGAACCATTGTACGGGGCCGTCAATTATGGTGGTTTTGTGCCATGAAAATACTTCATTTCAGACTGCTAAATTATGTCTTCAAGTTTATGTTAGTTTCAGAATTTAACAAGTTTGCCCTTTCAAATTTTAAAGAAACGTAGTTAACATGCCATTAAAACAGTTTTAATCATTTTAAAGAGAAAAAAATCATTTACAATTAAAAAAACAAAACAGTTATTTTGGTGATTTTTTTTTTTTTCTCAAATTGTGTATGTAGTTAGTGTTTTGAAAATTCTGATTAGAGAGATATTTCAATAGATTATTGCCCTCTACAACCTAACCCCGTCTTTAGACGGGCTTCGATCTGAAAAATCGCCAAAAAACACTTTTTCAAGCAATTTTTGATCTTTTAAAAGCATTAAAAAGAAGAATTCTTTAAATTTTAGAAAATTTTAGGACTGGAAATTTGACTTATTTTATGTGACTTTGCCAATGTTTTTAGAAACGTCATTTTTTAGGGGTCAACTTTGGCTGTGTTTTTTACTAACATCTCCTCTATTTTAAGTATAAAGAAGTATGCAGTAATTTTTCTGGTGTCCCAGACTATTTTTTTACATTTTAAATAATAATGGTGCCACTCTATAGCAGAAAATGTGAAAAACATTTAAAAAAGGAAAAGTGCCTTTGAAAAGATAAAAAAATTAGATAGGCAAAATGTAATGATAGTAGGTGGTAGAATAGGTAAAATACTACCAAAAACAAAAATAAACTAAACAAGATAAATGAAAATTTAAATACTAAAAGCAAAACAAAAATATATAAAACAAGAGAAGTAAAGTTTTTTGTAGAACAAAAGTTGCTCAAAATGACCTCCACGAGAAAAATATAAATTTTCGAAAAAAAAATTGGGCAGTAGAGGGTTGAATATCCGACAAAAATTCTTTAAAAAAATGGTTTATTGGTCCTTTTCAAAGCAAAATTATTGTATTTATTTATTTCTTATTCCATGAATCTATTTTGATAAACAAGATTTATTTTATTGTGCTTCTATCTTGTCATATCATGTTATATGATATAGCGACGGAATGACCTTCTTAGCACCACCAAAAATAAACAGTTCGTTATATCACTCATTTGAGTGCTGAAATAGGAATTTATTCTACAATTTTCAAAAAAAGATGTTTTCAGATGGATGAGGGCTTAAATAATAAATATTTGCAACGAGTTGAACACATTTTATATAACAATTCCGGAAAACACCCTTTGAATTGTTTTTTTTATTTCAGTAAAAAGCATGTTGTTGTAATTAGAATTTTTCAGCACTCAAACGGATGCTGAAAAGTACTTATCAATACTGATATTTTTGGCGATGTAAGTAGCCCGAACAGAGGTAATAACTAAATTCATGCCATTTCAATAACAAATGCTGTTAAAATAATAGAAAGTGTTATGGAAAATTCTTGCAAAATCCATTTTTGCATAAGAGTTCAATAACAATTTATGTTATCATAACAAAGTTTGTTATTGGTCTGATATTGGTTGAAAGCCAAAACAACTTTGGAATAACGTTTTTTGTTATGGACGAATACCTTCAACTGTTATTGGGATGATCGGATTAGTTGTTAAAATAACAAAAAATAATAACAAAGATTTGTTCGAAGAATAACTGAAAGTATTATTAGTCTGTTATTACAATAACAATCCAATAACAAAAAAATCATAACGTCGAATAACAAATCTTGTTATAAATAACATAAAATGTTATTGCCCTAGTATTTTCAAATATCAAAAAATGTTATTCCCAAGTTATTTCCGTCTGCTCGGGAGGCCATTTTGTCATACAAGAGTGAGAGGAAACGTAATTAGTTGCACAACGGAATTGAAAAAGTTTTTATGCTTATTTAATTGTTACCAAATTCTGTAAATTTCTATTACTGATTACCTTTAATCCAAAAGCATTGATTTAAAAAACCTTACCTAACCCTCCAAATAATTGAAGTAATTATCGGGGTATTTGAGTATTACACGTCAACAAAAGAAAAATAAAACTATAAAAAGATAAAAGTGTTTGCTTTTGATTCGGAAACCACTTCTCTAGGAACAAGGACTAGATTTTGCAAAACAAAATTAAATCTTGCGTTTTTTTTAATGTATTCATCTAAAGTTTCATATATTTCAAAATAGACTTAGATCTGTTTTCATATAAATAAGGAAAAATAAAAAATGCCTGCTTACCAAACAAATTTGATATTTTTTTATTTAATAAATTGTGAATTTAACTGTCCCAAAGTACCACCAAATCACGCCAACGTTAGTTTAGGGTAGGAATTAACGCAGCTGATAGGATCAACGCGAGAACACCGCAGCAGCAGCAGCACGTGGTTCCATTTAAGTTTTGGCTGACGTGATTCACTATCTATCTATGCGAGTGTGTGCATGTGTGTTCATGCTGATGAACCAATCTAATCTTTTGGGCTTAAGGGACAAAGTGCATAAATTCAAGTGTGTGGCATACTCGATAGACCTGCCACGTGTGCACGTAAATTAATGCCAATGACGCACCCGATGTTGTTAATTGCGGTGTTTAGCAATTTTTGTGTTTAAAATTTGTGACTTTTGGTAGATTTGATTGTTTTATTTTTATTCAATTTAACTCCTCAAAAATATTTCTGTTTGACTAACCTGAACAAGAAGATCAATCCATTTGTGTTAAACTCTCAAAAACTTAACCAGAACGTCTGAACCTTGGTCAGAACAAAAATCAACAAATCGCTTGTTGAGTCTCTGATCCAACCATGCCCAAACATTGGTGATCCGGAAGTCGAATTTATCTGTTATCGAGCTGAAAATTCACAATTGAGTAGTTATTCTGCAGTAAACGGAAAGTCAAACACTGGTGCTGATCCCCGTGCCGTCTCTGTATTTTCCCAATGAATCAACGCAAGCACCCCAGCAATTGCACGAAACATGTCAACAAACTGACTTTCGAATGCTTCCAATCCAGCCACGCATACGAACCGTTCCCACAAATCAACAGTGGCCTGAACCACCCGGATTGTGAATTACTGTTTGCCCTCTACCCTCTCTCTTTCGAATGGTGTGCAATTTTCCGAAAATGTGTGCTCATCGCTCGACGAACATAATTCGAATGTCAGAGAATATAGGAAAGTTTATTCCAATACACACAGGGCAGAGGGTACACTCAGTTGCGTTGAAAAAGCTCAATTCAAAGTTAATGGGTTAATTTGAAATAAACCACATAACCGTTTCTATTCACCTAATTTTTTTTTGTATTTTTGTCATTTTTGTCATTTTTGTAATTTTTGTAATTTTTGTAATTTTTGTAATTTTTGTAATTTTTGTAATTTTTGTAATTTTTGTAATTTTTGTAATTTTTGTAATTTTTGTAATTTTTGTAATTTTTGTAATTTTTGTAATTTTTGTAATTTTTGTAATTTTGTAATTTTGTAATTTTGTAATTTTTGTAATTTTGTAATTTTTGTAATTTTGTAATTTTTGTAATTTTGTAATTTTTGTAATTTTGTAATTTTTGTAATTTTTGTAATTTTGTAATTTTGTAATTTTGTAATTTTTGTAATTTTTGTAATTTTTTTAATTTTTGTAATTTTTGTAATTTTTGTAATTTTTGTAATTTTTGTAATTTTTGTAATTTTTGTCAATTTGTCATTTTTGTCATTTTTGTCATTTTTGTCATTTTTGTCATTTTTGTCATTTTTGTCATTTTTGTCATTTTTGTCATTTTTGTCATTTTTGTCATTTTTGTCATTTTTGTCATTTTTGTCATTTTTGTCATTTTTGTCATTTTTGTCATTTTTGTCATTTTTGTCATTTTTGTCATTTTTGTCATTTTTGTCATTTTTGTCATTTTTGTCATTTTGTCATTTTTGTCATTTTTGTCATTTTTGTCATTTTTGTCATTTTTGTCATTTTTGTCATTTTTGTCATTTTTGTCATTTTTGTAATTTTTGTCATTTTTGTAATTTTTGTCATTTTTGTCATTTTTGTCATTTTTGTCATTTTTGTCATTTTTGTCATTTTTGTCATTTTTGTCATTTTTGTCATTTTTGTCATTTTTGTCATTTTTGTCATTTTTGTCATTTTTGTCATTTTTGTCATTTTTGTCATTTTTGTCACTTTTGTCATTTTTGTCATTTTTGTCATTTTTGTCATTTTTGTCATTTTTGTCATTTTTGTCATTTTTGTCATTTTTGTCATTTTTGTCATTTTTGTCATTTTTGTCATTTTTGTCATTTTTGTCATTTTTGTCACTTTTGTCATTTTTGTCATTTTTGTCATTTTTGTCATTTTTGTCATTTTTGTCATTTTTGTCATTTTTGTCATTTTTGTCATTTTTGTCATTTTTGTCATTTTTGTCATTTTTATCATTTTTGTCATTTTTGTCATTTTTGTCATTTTTATCATTTTTGTCATTTTTGTCATTTTTGTCATTTTTGTCATTTTTGTCATTTTTGTCATTTTTGTCATTTTTGTCATTTTTGTCATTTTTGTCATTTTTGTCATTTTTGTCATTTTTGTCATTTTTGTCATTTTGTCATTTTTGTCATTTTTGTCATTTTTGTCATTTTTGTCATTTTTGTCATTTTTGTCATTTTTGTCATTTTTGTCATTTTTGTCATTTTTGTCATTTTTGTCATTTTTGTCATTTTTGTCATTTTTGTCATTTTTGTCATTTTTGTCATTTTTGTCATTTTTGTTATTTTTGTCATTTTTGTCATTTTTGTCATTTTTGTCATTTTTGTCATTTTTGTCATTTTTGTCATTTTTGTCATTTTTGTCATTTTTGTCATTTTTGTCATTTTTGTCATTTTTGTCATTTTTGTCATTTTTGTCATTTTTGTATTTTTGTATTTTAAACTTAAATATTTTTGTCACAAACCAGAGCGTACTTTCAATGAGAGAGTCACAAATCCACCATCCACCAGTCTGTATAGTGAAAATTGGGTGTTGATCGTAACCGGCTTCGGAATGGATTAACAGTTTTTATTGTTTGCTAAATTATTTCCCCGAATCCGTGCGCTGAGTTGGGTGGCAAGCTTTACAAACTCTCCCCCGAAACAGAGGCGCCCATCATTTCATACGTGAACTGGGATTTAGGGTGGTTCTTTTTGTTTAAATTTTTGCTGTTAATAGCATGATTTTGACCTGTTTTTTAACTAAATTGAAACCAAAATTATCACTGGTAACTAAATTGAAACCAAAATTATCACTGGTAAAACCTTTTCACCTATTGCTATTTTATCTCTTATTATTCTGTCAAAATGTCATATTATGAACCATGCTGCGCAAACAGTCTAAATTCCAACACAATAGATGCATAAACAAGAATCGTGGAAATCCAAGCCGAACCTAGAATGGGGCAACATTATTTAGACCTGCTTCTCGCCGGAAGTCGGACTCCATTGATTTTGCGGAGTACGTGACGGCAACGGCAGCAGACAATGAGGCTCCCAGGCCTGGACAGCAGGAAAAGTTTAGTCCCGGTTGATGAACACAGTTCCGCCCACTCGTTCGGCTATTTTCCAACTATTTTCGCTGTACTTCGGGGCAATATTTGGAACGCTTTTGTGGCGTGCACACGCAAATGTGTGTTTCGAACTTTTGTACCACGCGCCGGAAGCAGCTCCTCTCCGGTCGGATTCATCACACACTGGGGGCCGTAATAACCTTTGAGCAGTTCTAGAATGCAGTGTGAATGGCTTCCAGGAATAATTTTCAATCAGTGCAGCTGATTTGGCGCTAACAAAAGGAGAGCCCACCATCGTTGCACTGAGTTTGTTTGATATTGGACACTTTTTGGGAGCTCTTTGTTAGTAAAACTAACAAAACTCCTAACATCGTGTATTTCGGCAAAAAAAAACAAACTTTGGTTGAAATCCCCCTTTTTTGTTGAATTCATCCCAAGAAATCTCAAATTTACCATCACGAGCTTTTTCCAGCTAAATGACGCAATTGCGTTCGAAATTTAGTCCGACAAAATCCAGTCTGAACGGACGATTTGCGCGTCGATTCCAAAAGCCCACCATCAATTATCAGCGAAAATTCGCGTTTTCCGCCCGGAAAAGCTCTAAATTGATCCGGTACACACAGCCGGTGGCGCGGACACATGCATGTACAAGCACGAGTTGGTACTCATTTGGTCGGAAAATTGTCACGAGTGTGCTCGATTGACAAATTGCTGTGCGTCCGCTATTGAGAGTTATAAGGAATTTGAAATTTAAAAACATAGCAATTTCAGCGAAATTCACCTCTATTCAAAACACAAAGAATGGCATGCAAGAGCTCGACGCTACAGAAAATCTTTTCGTTTTTTTTTTTTTCGATTAACTTTTAGATTCTTTCTCGACAGCAGCGCGGGCCAAAATCATGGGCTCCCAGGAGGTGCACGTCAAGAAGGGCAGCACCATCTCGCTGTCCTGCGTCGTCAACGTGCACGCGTCGTCCATCTCGTGGTGAGTAGAGCAACTGGGATTGTTAAACGTATTGTGATTTTCACACCTTAAAAAATAAAGCTAAACAAAGATCAAAGAAAAAAATCAAGGCAAAAACATAAAAGGTTGCAGTCGGTAAATTTTCAAAACAAAAATAGTGGAAACTCTCAACAGAGTCGGGGTAGGATCTATTTTGATTTTCACAGAAGTTGAAAAGTACACTGTAAAAAGAACATTATTTCGAAATTTTTGTAAATTCACATACTTTCCTGAGTAGTAACTTTTTACACAAGAATCAAAAATGATACTTTTAAACTGTGTAAAGTTGATGTCGTAAAAACTGAATTTAAATAAGCCAAAACTTGATTGGGATTGCAAAAAAAAACTACCCAATGTCGTATTTCTAATGAAAAAGAAATAGTGAAACTTTGAAAAAAATATACCGTTATCAAAACTAGGGAAACTACTAGAAGAGTGATTTTCTGATCGACTTGGTGTCTTCAACAAAGTTACTGGTTTTGCTAAAGACTTTTACGAAAAAAATAGTATAGCATTATTTTATAAATTTTCTAACACAATAAATTCAATTGCGCTAAATCGTTTTTGGATATGTTCAACAGAACTTTAACACAACTTTTTTACAAAAGTAACTGCTTTTTTATTAGGATGAATCAGACTGGGAATCGAAAACAACCTTACATAAATTTGAAACATGCACAAATTTAGAGAAAAATCTAAATTTTAAAGTGATTTTGGAGGTATTTTTTGCAGATTTTTTGATTTGTTCAAATTCAAAATCGAATTTGCTATCGAAAAGTACTTCACATTTTTTTAAATTTACCGTTTTTAAGGTATCAGAACATCATATTATCAATTTTCATATTTTTTGGTTTTTTTTAAATTAAAATATAATTTTTGAAAGAAAAGCACCGCTGGAAATAATATTTTTGAAAAGCTTAGCAAGTTATTGTTTTTCTCTGGAACTTGGAAAATCCAAAAATAAATTTCTGAGATGCAGCCTCACAAAGAATTCGAATCGAGGAAAATGTTTTATTTCTAATTGTCACCTAAAAAGCCTGTAATTTGCCTTTTATTTGCAACTGAAGATATCTCGGAATCTTTTGGTCCGAATTTCAATGTTGAAAAATGAAACTTTTATGATACTTTCTGACCTTTTCAATAAAAATTTAATTCAAAATATTAAAACCAAACTTTTCTTTTGAAAGGTTTTAAAAAAATAAGGCGGCAGGTTTGGCCGAATGGTAACGCTGTCCTCTTTATAAGCGAATGATCAGGGGTTCGATTCCCATCTGCTCCAACCTTCCATCGAATGAGGAAGCAAAACGTCCGTCCGAACAAAAAAAATCGCAAAAGTTTAAATTATAAACATTGAAAATCAAACCCATAGTTTCTAAGATATCCGTCAGTTGATAATTGCATGCTTATAAGGTGACTTATAGCGAAAATCATTTTCAGCTCATTTTGCCCGATTTTCAAAAATTTTCTTAACTTTTCAAATATATTTTTTCAAGAGGTGCTTTTGTTCAAGAATTATATATAACCGAAAAAAAATAAAACCTGTACCTAAAAGTAGCATAAGCTTTAAAACGGAACATTTTATCAAAAATAAATGTGAAAAAAAAACTTTTCGATTGAAAATTTAAATTTGCTTTACAAAGTAGCTATTTTTTCATATCTCCTAAACCCGATTTTGCAACATCATGCACTATGTTTGAAAAGATGTCTTTTTTAGTCTCCTAAAACATATTACAAAACTTCGAAAAATGAAAAAAAATATCTATATCAAATTAGTATTAAAAGTCAATTGAAAAAATTGCATTTTTTTCCGTGTACCATTTTTTTCAGAAAGATCCTAATCATAACCCAAAACTTTGCCTTAAACACCAAATCGATCAAAAATCCCTTTTCAAAATACAGAATTTTAAATACACAATCGGTAAAGTGTTTTAAATATTTTTGTATTTCGTAATTTAAACATTGCTGTATGTCGAAGCCGTTGCATCGTATCAAAAAGTTGTTAAAGACAAACTTTTAGGAAATTGGACGGGCTTTCCGAAAAAATACTCTGAAAGAAAAAAAACACTCCACTTTTTTGAGATTTTTTGATTTTTAAGTTTAAAAGTGAAATTTGAAGGTGAGCCCACGATTTTTTTTTCGTTCAAAATTTTTGTGAAAATAGCCTAAAATGTTACAAAAAGACTCACGAAAAATGCAGGATAGAGCAACTCACCTAAAAAATTCCAAAAATCATTTACTGAAACTGTTTTTTTTTTTAAGTGCTCTAAACATCAAAATTTTTAAAAACCGAACACGAGAGTCGATTCTCCAGACAATTTTACATAAAAGTCTCCATATTGCCCATTGTCTTAAGTCAAAGCCTTGTTAAGTTACAGCGGTTTTAAAAATAAAAATACTAAAAAAGAGGTATTTTGATGGTTTTTGGAAATTTCTATACGACAGACTTGATTTTTCAGTCTCGGAAATATTTTTACCGGAAAAAAATCGATCAAAAATCTTTTCTCAAAATACAGAATTTTATTTACATTTTGAATGATATTTTTTATTTCAAAATTCTGAAAAATATAATATTTGAATCCATTTGTTTTTTTTTTAATTCAAGCATTAGAAAGAAGAATTTAAATTCTAGAAGGTTTTAGGGTTGGCAGTTTGACTTGTTTTATTTGACTTTGGCAATATTTTTGAAAATGTATTTTTTATATTTTTTTATATATATATTTTTTTTTTGGAAAAAAGTATGCAGTAATTCTACAGCAGAAATTGGGAAAAAAGCAAAAAAAAATGACTGTAAAAACATGAAAAAACTATAAAGGCAAAAGATAATGATACAATAAGCCAAATACTATCAAAAACAAATATAATCCAAACACGACAAATGAAAATTAAAATAGTAAAAATGTACAAAAAAAAAATACGTGCTCTTTTTTAGTTTCAAAGTACCGATTGAGGTACTTTGTAACAATAATATTACAGCGCACGGCGTAGCTGGAACAAAATATTATAAAATGAGATACCCCATCGGAGATTTACACGTAGAAAATTGTTTTTACTGGCCTGAATCAGAATCTATATATATATATATATATATATATATATATATATATATATATATATATATATATATATATATATATATATATATATATATATATATATATATATATATATATGAAAATATTCTATCGGTAAAAATTACGTTTTTCAAAATTTTAAGGTTTTTGATTTTTGGTACAGATTTTTAATTGATCTAGCCTTATAGGTGAACCGATCTTTGAAAATGATTTTTTATCGCAAATTTGTTGAGAAATTTTTCACCTTTAAAACTCTGTTTAGAGTTTGAAAATCCATTTTGATTGTCAAAAGATATACCACTTTAAAGACAACCACATTTTGGATGATTTTTAGTTGCAAACATGATCCCAAAAGTTCAAGGTCAAGCGAAGTTCACATAAAAGACGGATGTCATTAAAGTGGAATTACGTTCGACAATGAAAACGGATTTTCGAACACTAAACAGCGTTTTAAGGGTGAGAAATTTCCTTACAAATTTGTAATAAAATTTAATTTTTAAAAATCGATCAATCAATTAAAAATCTGAACCAAAAATTTAAAAACGCAGATTTCACCGATAGAATGTTTTCATATATATATATATAGATTTTGTTCCAGCCACGCCGTGCACCGTAGTATGAAACAATGTTGCGAATGGAATCACTTAATCATGAAGTGTTGTGTAAATTTATGAATATTCCCCCTTAAATTCATCCTACCGCATAACCCTTCAACATGTCTGAATGTAGCTTTAATTATTAACGCTACATTTTTTAAAATACTTTCTCCTCCACCCCTCGTCATACTCTCCACCAGGTACCACGGCTCATCGGTGGTGGACTTTGACTCGGTGCGGGGTGGCATCAGCCTGGAAACGGAAAAGAACGAAGCCGGCACGACCAGCCGGTTGCTGCTGACGCGGGCCACTCTGCGAGACTCGGGCAACTACACGTGCGTCCCGTCGGGAGCCATCTCGTCCAGCGTGCAGGTCCACGTGCTCAACGGTGCGTCACCATGCGTCCCCACACTGCCGGAAGGACTAATTAAATTTATTCCCTTTTTTGAACGACACCAATTGCAGGTGAACATCCAGCTGCGATGCAAACCAGCAGTGGTCCACCGGCGACGACCTGCTGCTGCCCGTCGAGATATTTGCTGCTGGTGTTACTCCTGACACTGCACAGCAGTAACATCAGTAAACTAATCCACTTCATATCAACTCTGCTCGAAATGGTCCGTTCCGTGCTGACTTCGGTTCGTTTTAAAATTCGACGTCGTCGTCGTCGCTCGCGAGTCGTCCCCGTGAGTCGTGGCAGTAATTGCAGCGTCCGAGCTGCCGCTTTGTCCTGTAATCATCCCGAGCCCAGCTTACGTCCAGCAGTGTTGCGCCAGCAAAGATGATCCCAACGCTAATAGAACGGCGTAGCATCACCACTAGGAACCAGCTGCACATCTTGTTTCATCCTCATCAACTTCAACGTCACCATCATGGCAACGAACCTCGCGGGTCGTCGCTTCTGTGAATAGTCATCTCCACCCAACCCAGTAAATATAAGAGCAACTGTACCGAAAACAACCAAAAGAGAGGCAAAACATTAATGGGTGTAGTGTTAACTGAGGAAAAAACAACATTTTCTATCCCCTTTCTTCCCTGCCCCCCACACACACACTTTGGTCCGTCAGAAAATGCAAAGTGACACACACTCTTTACAGGTTCGGATTGCGAGGATAAACAGTACAGCCAAGTTCTAAAAGGGTCTTCCGGTTGCACGGTTGACTTTGGAATTACTGACTTCAGAGCAAATTTGAGTTTGTTTTCATCTGTTTATCTTGTTTCAAATCTCCTTTTTTTCTTTTTATATTACATCTGGTGATGGATTTCCTGACGGATTATATTGAATAGTTAATTTAAATATTTATCTTCTAAAATGTTAATGGATCATTGAAAATGATTTTGAGTACCGTAAACCGGGGTGACTTTGATAGGATTTCAACTTGTTTTTGGAATATTTTCCAACAGGTAAGGTTTTTCTCAAGATTCTTATTTTTAAAACATGTACTGGGGTAGGCCACACAAAGTCCAAGAACTATTTCGGAAAAAAGTTTTTTCAATAATGTTTGGAAAAATAGTTACGTTAAAAATTGTTAGTTTGTATTCCGGGGTGACTTTGATAGTCATAGTTTTTCTTGTTAAAATCATATTTAAGATGTTCAAACTTTATTTTTACGCTAAATGTACCATCACTAAAGTAGCTGATATAGTTTTTAAGAAAAAAATCAATGTTTATATTTAGCTAACTAAGGGTATAAGCTTTTTAGCAAACTACATATAAATTTTAGGTAAAATTGTTAAAAAATCGGCATTTTGCCTGAAATTTGTTTAAACTAGTTTTGTTTATAAAATAATCGTTTTTTATTACATTTTATACTGAATTCGAAGCACGAATCACAAGTTTTCACATTTTACATGAAATTTGTTCAACTGAAATTGCCTATACATTTGGAGATTTTTTTTAAATTGTGTTTCAAAAACACATATTATTTATTATTTACAAACTTTTTTGACCTTCTCCTAGTGGAAAATTGTCCAAAGAATCCGAAAATTCATTCTGTTTTCGATCAAGAATCATGTTCATTGAGGAAATCATGACACTTTGAGAAGTTTAAAATAATGACTTTCATCAACATTTTCTAAACTATAGTTAACTAACTTTTTAAACTTGTCAAAATTTTATGAAAAGTTCTTCTTGAGGTACTTTGAACACTTCTCTACCACGGTCAGTATGTTTCTAAATCATTCCTTGCGTAATTTAATTGTACTCTTCATTCTGCGGAAAAATCGCAAACCTATCAAAGTCACCCCGGCTATCAAAGTCACCCCGTTTTATGGTATTAGTTTTTTGCAATAATATTTCTTAATGTATCAATTAAAATTCCTTAAGGATAGCAATAACTACTGCACATCAACATTACCATATCTCCTCCCACTACTAAATTTTATGGAAATTAGTACTACAACTCTTTCAAAATCTTAAAACTCGTTAAAAGTTCATTTCATGGAATTAAAACATAACCGGAAGCTTCGATTAGATTTTCAACTGATATGTTGCAAATCATTAGCACCTAAAATCCCAAGCTAGAGAAAAAGGGGGAATTTCCATACAAATTCCCCCTTTTTCTCGAGTTAAAATAACAAATACAATTTTTGTCAAATAATTTGATCCCATAAATTCCAAGAGATTAAAATCTTATCGTTTGATCCACAACTGAATTTCAAAAACAATTCTAAGTCTTTCTCAAAAATATCTCAAGGGATTTTTTTAATCCTTCAATTTTTACTAAGCTTCATTTGAGATAATTTTGAAGAACTAAGATCAATTGAAAAAGTTTTTCCAGTTTTTTTTTATTTATTATGTACTACTTGATTCAAGGGGTGTCCAGCATGCTGGAATTTTGTAAAAAAAAAGCTAGAACCGCTTTACCCGATCTATTGAAACGCAATTTTAAAAATAACAACTCAACTCGACTTTTGCGATGTCAAAGGTTTCCAGCAAACATGCAAGTAATCCGGAATTACTTGCATTTTAAGCAAGAGGAAATAAAGAATTACCCAGCAATAATATAGCGTAACGATTTTTTTTTAAATTTGAGTAATTCTTTGTGATTCTATGATGCTCCATGGAATTTTTGAACAAAAAAAAAGATGGATGCCAAAAAAATTGTTTTTCAACTAGTCTACAAATTTGATAACACAATTGGTACGTTCGTTTCAAGAGCCGGTGCGGCACTGAGTGCCGCACTCGTCGGTGCCAGTTTTGGTTCAATCGAACGTCATTTGTCAGTGCGCGTGAAACTCGCATGAAACTGAAAAAATATCGAGTGCGGCACTAGAGTTTCAGTTCCAAGATGGCGGCGAAACTCGTGCGGAACTAGCGCACTCAGTGTGGAACTAGCCATCAAAAGAACGTACCAAATGAATAAATTATACTGGAACTTTTAAATATTCTTTATAAACAGCAATTCTCTACGAAATCAGCCGGATTCGAAAAAAAGATCTCCAATCGGGTTCAAATTTTTTCTGGAGGTTCCTTGCCCGAAATAGTTAAACTCGTTTTTTTATTTGTTTCGCTATAAGGGTGACCTACGCCGTGTTAGAGTGTTCCTTAAAATAACAATTTTCATAGATTTTCGCAAAAACTACATTTGAAAGAAAAATCATAACTCCGTGCAGTTTCACCCGTTTAGATTAGGTTTCAAAGGAAAAAAAGTTTCAAAATTCAAGCCTAACATTTGAAAAGGTGATAAAAAAACTTTGAATGGCGTTTTAAAGATCTCGTAACTAAAAAGCCTATGTCAGAAAATATTTTTATCTGGTTTCTCGGAAAATTTTACATAACAATTCAAATAATTGTGAAGTTGTTTTAACATGATTCCGAGATAAGATCTTTTGAAAATAAAAACTGGGATTTTCGACGCACCACGTGAAAAAACGGAAAAAACTACGAAAACAGTTGCGAAAATTTGGGCGGTTGAATCAAAAGTTGCATATTTCAATTACGAAAAATTTTGCACCCAAAAAGGTATAGGCCATCGCTGAAATTATTAAAATTATTAATTTATTAAATTATAAGTTATTACAGTTTTAGTGAAAAAAGCTGTTTTTTCCGATGAGAAAATTTTGAACCACCCTAACACGGCGTATTTCAAAAAAAATACGGGTCTAATTATTTCGGCCAGGAAACGCTCAGTTCAATTTTGAACCCGATTCGAGCATTTTTCTTTTTTGCCCTTCCCGTTTTGTGGGGAATTTCTGTTTTTGTTGTGATATTTTGGTCACTTTTTCGCTCATAATAGCCACATTAGTTTTGAATATGATGTTGAAAAACTTGATTTTTTTTTAATTTTTTGTATTTTTTTAATTGAGAAAAAAAGAAATTAGAATCACCGAAATTACAACAATTATCTATTGACAATTGCTTGATAATACCGGAATTATTAGAAAACTTGTTCAAAAAAAACCAGTAATTGTTCATTACTTCCCAGTATAACCTGATGCTGGAAACCTCTGAGATTATTCCCAAAAAAAAGTTCCTTGTATTACACCTTCTTTGTTAACGTTTAAAAATGAAGTTTTCTTTTTATTGTTGTTTTTCTAACCTGGATCAAAGATTTAAAAAATCAGATAATTTTTTTCTGAAAGTGTGCACAACCAATAAGCAAATTACCAATGTTTTTTTTTCATATTTTGTTGTAATTTCTCTGCGTCAATTTTTTTATAATTTCCAAAAATTGGAAACTTTATGGAACTTGATAATTTGACATAATTGTTTTAAACTTTATTTTTACAGTTGATTAGGCAGAGATTTTTACTTTTTCTCAATGAAAAATATTTTTTTTCAAAATTCTGAGGACGCTATCAGATTGGGCGTCACAAATTAAAAAAAAGCTCATACATCGAATGTTCAAAAACAGAAGGGGTCGCACGGCCCCTATGTCACGAGATTTCAAAAGGACCAAAAATATGTTTTAGGACAAAGTTTCACGCAAAGCGAGGCATTTTTTGCGAGGTTTGGAAGGGGCCAAAACCTTCAATGAAATTTTGTTTAGTCTCAAAACGATGTTGATGGTCTCGGCAACACTGTCAAAAGATTTGTTTACTTACGTGAAATTAATTTTTTCCTTTCAAGTCAGTGTGTTGTAATTTTTAATGAAGGTGTCCTTGAGATCGCAAATTTCATAGGAAATTATTTAAAAAAAAAATCGATTTGCCAACTCGTAAAGTCTGATGGTCTGGCCACCCTGTCATGTGATATGTTCAAGTAATAATGTTTTTGCATTTTTTGTCATTGTTTTCAGTGTATTGGCAATTAATATACAGTTTGCTTATTATATTGTTTTTTTTTTTTTTTCAAGTTTGTATCTTACCTGGCTTTTTCCAAATTCCATTATATTTATTTTTCGCTTTTATTAATTATTATTCATTTATCGATTGATTTATTTAGCAGTTGTACTTTCCTCGACATCTGCAACCCGAATGCGTCCTTTGCATCATTGTAAATATAATAAAACTATGAAAACAAATCTGTAAATCATACCAGTAATCATAAGTAACAACAAACGAAAGTAAAATTCTTCCATTTGTGTAAATGTGTTACACACAAAAATTGAAACCAAATCATAAAAGCAAAACACAAAAATATCTCTGTCTCGAATGTTTTTCGCGGTGACCAGTTGTGTCTGTATAAATGTTAAGTTTCTGTTGAGGGTAAACAAAATGGAATAAGCAACAGCAAAAAAAAAACAAGCAACTAGAATAAAAAGAAAACAAAAATACTTGTAACTGCAATCAACGGGTCAGTTTCCAAACCGTTTGATTTCCAAATCGAGCGAGCATCAACTGCTCGCAATTAGTCAAATGAGCTGAAAGCGGGGGGGGGTGAAAAGGACCCGAGCAAATATTGATTTCTGGTAATAAAGTTGAGAAAACGGAAAGTTTTTCCCGGCTCACCAAATGCAATCACGATGAAAGGTATGGACGTGTGTGTGTGAATGTGTGCATGTTTAAATAGTCATTAAAACTGTACTAAATCAAAAATTTTACCCCCGCTCAAATGGACTGTGTACGTGTGAGAGAGTGAAAAGTCGGAAAACTATTGACTTAAAGTTTTTCAAGTGCGCGGAAATGGTCGGAAAAAGGAAGCAAAAGCAAAAGAAAGTAGGTTGTAATAAATTATGATGAACGACTGTAAAGTTCGGATGAATGTGACAGAAGGCAACCTAAGGGAGTGAGAGAGCGAGCAGGAACTATATTTCCTAGTGATTTCCATTGGTTTGAAATATGGAGCGTGAAGAGAAACAGGGGAGAACATTTTGCCGAGCAAAAGTATCCATGGTGCAGTGAAATCAGATTATTGTGCAAACAAACGTAAGATGAAAGGTAAAATTTTAAAAGAAGAAGGTTAGCGAGATAAATAGTTTGGAAATAACAAACGACTAGAGAAATTTACCAAAACGAGATGTTTTTTTCCACCTCGATGACCTTCCCTCGGGGGCAAATACCAAATTTCTCTGGGCAGGTGATTTTTAATCCAATAATCGCCACTGACAACTTCGCTCCAAGTCGTTCGCAAAACTTCCTTTCCTTTTTTTGTGATTTGTGCTCAAAACTTCCTCTGGGAGAAAAAAACCAAGGTTGAGTTTCTTTCATCCATTTTCCCCACCCAACCCTAAACCTCCCACCATTAAACACCCCTCCCAAAAGTAAATAACACTCGGCAGGAAACTTTCCGTTACCTCAATCCATTTACGGGGCTCCCCGAAAATTTTCCTCATAATTCGATTACGCACCCAAATTTGCACCTTAACTCAGGCCGGACCATCTTTTTGTAGAGCGAGGGAAAAAAAAGTTTAAAGGAAGGAAAATAGCGGAAAAACAACCAGATCGGGTACGCCACGCGAGGGACTGATGGCAGGTGAGTATAAATAATCTCTTTTTTCTTCTCTTGAAATCAAGGAAAAACATGGTCAACAACAAATGGAAAATCATTTTTTTTAACATTGTATGTTATTTTGGCTGAATTTAACATAAATGCCCTCTGATTTACGCAAAACTGTGTTCAAAATTATGTCTCTTTTAGTATGATTTTCAACTCAATTAATGTGCAATAGATAAATTTCACATGTTTTTAAATAAAAATATTTTTGAAAATTGTGCGATCGATAATACACCAAATATTATAAACGTGTATCTAAGTTTAAGATGTTTTCGTGACAAAGCCAGCTCAACTGAGTAAGAGTATGGTAAAACCAGAAGAGGTCGAATATATTAAGTAAAATACAAGTTTTCTCAAAGGTTCAATAAAGGCTTGTTTTGTTTTAGGGAGTTGTTTGGTGGTATCTGACATATTTGTGGCCTACGTTCTGTGCAATTTTTCTATTTTACCATCAATTGACCATTTTCGATAAAAAAAATTCCATGGAGGTCATTTGGACAACCTTGAATGACTAATAACATGTCAGACAAAAAGTGAATACTTAAATGTTGGATGAGTTTTTGGAAAATGTTTATGCAAGAGCAAAATATTTGTCATAACCATAATTAGTGAAATCATTAATTACTTAATTAATCAGACAAAAATGTATTACTGAAAAATCACAAAATTTACAATAGTATTTTTTTTTTTCTAAATACCAAAAAAACCTTTGTTTAAATTATTTTTGCATTTAATCTCCATCATTCGAATATTTACTAAAGTATAAAATTAGCATTCACAATTATTTTTTAAAGCTCATGTTATTCGGGAAAAAGCGTCATCATTAATTTTCAAGCCATGTCTTACTATCACTGAACTGTACATTTATTTTCATTTACAGTCCAGACTCGATTATCCGAAGGCTCCGGAAAAATTTCACTTCGGATAATCGAACCAATTTTCGATTGTTGTGCTTGAGTATGAACCCTAAACTACACTAAAGTGATTTACAAATTTTAAATCCAAGATGGCGGCCAATATGGCGGTGACGAAATATTGAAAAAATGCATTTTATTATTTAATAGACAATCAATTATTCAAATATGACTAAAGTGAGGTCGCAGAACTCAAATTTAATGATTAAAATATAAACAAAAAACGAGTAACAAATGTTTTTTTATGATTCAATTATCCGAAGTCCCTTATAAACCTTCGGATAATCGAACTTTGGTAAATCGAAACTTCGGATAATCGAGTCTGGACTGTATATAAAAATGAATAACTCGTTATTTTTAGTATTTAATTAATTAAATTAGATGGCAAACAAATACGACAAAAAATTTCAAACTTTAGTAAAACCATCGAAATTTTTTATATATAAAGATTATTTGATTTTTTGAGATAAATTTGAATGTGAATTAACCTTTTTGCCTTTAAAGATTGAAAAGTAAGGCTGATCATTTTTTTTAAAGAAAGATATAAAATACTATCTAAAACAAGTACGGGGTCATCCATAAACCACGTGTTCACAAGGGGCGAGAGGGAAGTATGGTCCTGAGATCTTGAAAAAAGTGTCTACAATATTTTAATTGACATTTTTTCAATCGAAATCCAGATTTATATGATTTGATTGTAATTTTTTAATTTATAATTACTGATTCCGATAGTGTACATGAAAATCTTTCAATTGTTGAAAACTGCAATTAATTCTATCTCTGATAAATTATAAAATTGTTGCATACCTGCTTAAATATTATAGATTTTTTTTTCATAAGACTAGTACATTTTTTAAATTTATATCCCCCCCTAGGTGAGGGGGGATTTTCACAATTTGTAGGCGAAAAATATCACAAGATGCTTATGGTTATGCTGCTTACAATATTTTGGGAAAAAACAATGAATTTACGAAAAATAAATCTAATTCTTTAATCGATCTGTGGTCCCAAAATTTAAAATTTGTAAACAGCTTAAAAAGTCATTATTTGATAAAAAAAAAATGAATAACGCAATACAATATATTCTGAAAAGTCTTTTTTGAAAAAAATGTCAAGAAGAAATAAAATTTGCTAAGGCCTAAATTCTGAAAAAAATTTAGAAAGAGTAAAACTTTATGAAAATGGTCTTTTCTGCATTTAAGAGCGAGTCCACGAGCAAAACATACCCATCTCGCATCGACCTTACCAATCTGCCTGAAATTTTCAGGGGTTGTTTGTACATATAAAACTAGCATCTGGCCAAAATATGAGCACTCTAGGTCAACGGGAAGTGGGGCAAATCGGGACACAAAGTTTGGTGGTTCAAAAACGTCAAAAATCTTATAAAGGCTATAACTTAGGCGAAATTCAGTTTAATTTCAAAATTCAAAATGCATCTGAAAGGGCTTAAAAAATGCAACAAAATGCAGGAAAAAGCATCTCAATTGGTTGAATCTGAAGGGAGTTATTGGCATTTTAGTGAAAAAATAGCATAATTTTCAAACTGAAATAAAAAAGTGTTCCATCCAGATATCAACTCGGTTCGACCTGCAGCTTGTAGGGGACATCTGGGACTACCATCTGAGACTGAGAACGCTTTGGGTAAGGCAGTTTAACATATTGAATAGACACTTTTACTTTTAGTGAATTTTTGGGTTGTAAATTTTTGCTCGGAGGATCCCTTAGATCCCATTTTCTGGTGATTATTTTATCATATTCGTGTTCCTGAGACAATTTCACATTAGAAACATGCATAAAAATTGTTATTTTCATCAATTTTAACCATTTAAAAAATGAAAGTTAAAAAAGCTTCGATTCACATTTATTGAAAATCAAGTTCGTTTCCAAGGATACTAGATGACACCAGAAAAAAAGGCAGATTCTTATTTTTTTTTAACTTTTATTTTTTAAAGGGTTAAAATGGATGAAAATAAACATTTTCGTGTATGTTTCTATCGTGAAATTGTCTCAGGAACACGAATATCATAAAATTATTACCGGAAAATTTGATCTAAGGGGTCCCCCGAGCAAAAATTTACAACCAAATAAATCACTTAAAGAAAAAGTGTTTATTTAATACGTTAAACGGCCTTACCCAAAGCGTTCTCAGTCTCAGATGGTAGTCTCAGATGTCCCTTACAAGCTGCAGGTCGAAGCCATTTGATATCTGGATGGAACATTTTTTTATTTGAGTTAGAAAATTATGTTATTTTTTCACTAAAATGCCAATAACTCCCTTTAGATTCAATCAATTGGGATGCTTTTTCCTGCATTTTGTTGCATTTTTTGAGCCCTTTCAGATGCATTTTGAATTTTGAAATTAAACTGAATTTCGCCTAAGTTATAGCCTTTATAAGATTTTTGACGTTTTTGAACCACCAAACTTTGTGTCCCGATTTGCCCCACTTCCCGTTGACCTAGAGTGCTCATATTTTGGCCAGATGCTAGTTTTATATGTACAAACAACCCCTGAAAATTTCAGGCAGATTGGTGAGGTCCAAACGACGTCCCATACAAAGGGGTATGCTTTGTTCGTGGACTCGCTCTTAAATGAAATGTTATGAAGAAAATTACCGAATAAAAACCCGAGCATGGCTAAATAACAAGGGAAATACGTAATAATACCTTTCTCTGGTATCAATACCAAATTTTGGTATTCCTGGACCCTTTAAAATTTGTCTTAAGGATTATGCATGAGCAAAATGTGGTATCATACCAATTTAAAGCATTGATTTGATATTGCAAAATTGCAGAATTTGTAAATGGTCGAACACCACATTTTGATATTCTTTTGGTATTACAGTATTTTATCAAATTCCTCTGAAACTATAGGAAAATTTTGACCAATTTTGACAACATAATTATTTTTGCGCTAAAATGATGTCTCAACGCGAATGCCTTCATTGAAAACCGGAAATTTCAAACTTGATTTTAAACATTTTTTATATACCCCCTAAAGAAATGTTTTGAAATTGTGGAAAATTTTCTAAATCAGGACGGCACATTTTGAAAATTGAATGGTTTCATCAAATTCCTCTGAAACTATGGGAAAATTTTGACCAATTTTGACAAAATAATTAATTTTGCGCTAAAATTATGTCTCAAAGCGATTTTTTTCATTGAAAACCGGAAATTTCAAACTTGATTTTAAACATTTTTGATATACCCCCTAAAGAAATAACTTAAAATTGTGGAAAATTTTCAAAGTCAGGATGTCACATTTTGGTATTATTTTGGTATTGAAAGGATTATTATTTTGGTATTGAAAGGTTTAATAAAATTCCTCTGAAACTACGGATTATTTTTAATAAATTTTGACGAGATAATTAATTTTTATTCAACTTGAAACCCAAAAATGTTAGAGCTGATTTGATTTGTTTGATATACCTTCTAAGATTTTTTTTTAAACGTAGAAATTTCTCTAAGTTGGGATAACCAAATACTTTGAAAAACGAGTTAATCAACAGATTATTACATTTTAATGAATTTCTAGGCCAATAACATTTTTTGTTATTAATAACAAGTTTTGTTATTCGCCGTTATGATTTTTTTGTTATTGGAATGTTATTGTAATAACAGACTTATAACATTTTTAGTTATTCTTCGAACACATCTTTGTTATTAATTTTTGTTATTTTAACAACTAATCCGATCATCCCAATAACATTTGGAGTTATTCTTCCATAACAAAAAATGTTATTCGCAAGTTGTGTTTGCTTTCAATCAATATCAGACCAATAACAAATTTTGTTATGATAACATAAACTGTTATCCAACTCTTATGCAAAAATGATTTTTTCAAGAAGAATCCATAACACTTTTTGTTATTTTAACAGAATTTGTTATTGAAATGGCATTAATTTTGTTATTACCGTCTGCCCGGGTTTATTAATTAAATATACTGTTTTTGACCAAGTAAAGCAATCCCACTTTAACGACCTCCGGGTCTTTTGTGGTCTCTGTTTCAAGTTTCTGCTCATTTCTGGGCGTCCAAAGGTTGTGTGTGGTGAGTCACCCAAAACCTCTTTTACGCTAATGGACCAACGATTATTTTTTTCTGAAATATGCGGATATTAAACTATCCGAAGATCATTTGATCATCAGCGGATAATCAAATCTTTGGATAATTGATTTTCAACTGTTGTGATACAAAGTGAACTCAAAAAATACTTGGGTATAACTTATTTAAACAGTCTTAAAAGTATCAAACCCATATCTAAAGATACCAAACCAATCGAAAAAAAACCCCTCAAAAATTAGGTTGGTTGAGTTTTGAAGAACTCTTGATACGAAATTTCTTTTTTATTGTTAATGTTTGTTTAAAAATAGAAGTATTAAAGTTTCTAATCGCTTGACATTTATGAATCCCATGTATACTGATATGCCCAGAACTATGTAAAAGCTTTTAAAGGAGCGTTGTTTTATTGAATCATTCAAAATTTGGGATTGTCAGGTAATTCTTGTGATGAGCTTACGGGAGCTTTATAGACCTTTGAAGTTCAAACTACAGCACAGGAAAAATGATCTCTTTTACTAGAATAATTAACTATTTTGTAGATCATTAAAACTTTGCTTATAAATCATATGAGCTTTGTTTTCGTCCTGATTTAATGTATCATAATTTAATCAAAAGAGATTTAATTTAAATTCAAAACTTCCAAGTATTCCCAATAATCTCGAGTTTCATCCAAAGTTCAGTCAACACGTGGCCCCTCAATTTCTATTCTCACTGCTCGGGGCGAGCCAAAAGAAAAATAACTCAAACCCAGCGGAAAAACTCTTCAGCATATTTATGCAAATTGTTGCTGCAACACTCCCCCCCCCCCTCCCCGCTCCAGGTCCTGTCCAATCAGTGGGGCCGTGTTCTTCCCCTTACCGCCAAAAGACTGATCTGCTGCTGCTGCTGCTGCTGCTCACCCGTGAGGATACATCCGACCAAACAAATTAATAAGTCTGGCCGCGGCGCCCGGCCAAAACTTTCGCCCCGGAACACGGTCGGAATTTGCAATTACCAAACCGTGCGGAAACTGGACAAAAATCTCCTTCCTCTCTCCCCCCCCTCCCCCTCTTGACTTGTCGGCTTGTTGAAAAACAATATTTTCACTTTATTATCCTCACGCCGGGGATAATCTTTTTATCGCTTTTTCACTTTTCTCGGTTTCGTCGTTTAATTTGTTCTTGCTTTGTTTGTTTGTTGGTTGTTTATTATTCGCACTTTTTCGAGGCTTGTTGTTTGCTGCACGAAATTCCCGGAATAAAACTCGCGAGGCAAAATAAGGGATGCATTTCATCATGAGAGGGGGCTTTCCCTCCAGCTTCCGGAATTTGCGATCATTTGTTTTTTTCCCGCGTGCGCGCTAATTTTCCCCTACCAACAGCAAAAAAGAAAAAGAAAAGCTGAGTAGAATGTTTTCCCACTTGACCACTCAGGCCCTTGCAGGCCAAGCCTTCGAAGGGGGGGGAGGGACTGTTGAAACTTTACCCTCTTCAAAGTTTGCGCTTTCCATTAAGCTCTCTATTCGAGCGACTTTCGAAGGTTCTGAAAAGGTGTGCAACTTGTAGAAAAAGCGAGAGGAGAAAAGGTAGCGTAATTTCGCACAAAGATCACATCATTTGCCCGGATGGTCGCTTAGCCGTTTGACTCAACGGTGCCGCCGCCGCCGCCGCCGCCGCCGTCCACCCGGAAGTTCCGGGATAATGAAGAAGAAGAAGGAGAAAACCCCGTCGGACGAGCAAAAGGTTGCCAAGGGAAAAGTTTACTGCTTTTCAATAATTAATTCTAATTAGGACGGGAAAGGTGGGCGAGCGTTTGCGAACTTCGCATTGGTCGAAGAAAAACTTGAAAATGGCTGATGGTGTGAAAATATAAAGTTTCAAGAAAGATTTCACTTAATGTCCGAGGTGGGAGGATGCAATCAGGAAGGGCCCGCGAGGTCGAATCAATCGTTCAGCTCCCTAGGTGATTTAAAGGGGTTTAAAGTTGGAGCGATTTACAGGAAACACACTTCTGGTGTTATAAGAGCAGGACTTAAATTAATTTAAATTGTCTGAATGGTTTTCAATATTGCTGAGAACGATCATGTAATTTATAACACAACTCGACATTATTTTAGTTCATGTTAGTAAACGCATCAGTTACACCAAGGTATGATAGATTTGGGCTCCCTAAACAAGATCCAATCGACAGAGTTGAATTTTACTGCATTTCCTGGTAAAACCACAACAATCGTCCTATGGGACTTTCATGTGCATAATTTGCTGAACTTTTAGGGATTAAAAATTCGAAAAACTGGTCAAAAATGGTCAAAATCAACACTTTTTCAAAAATACTGATAACTCATTAGGAATACACAAAAACCCTTTAAGTATATTTTGGTCTGCTCTATAAGGCGTCATCCATAAAGTACGTCACGCTCTAGGGGGGGAGGGGGGGGTTGTCGCAAGCGTGACAAAGTGTGACAAGGGGGGGGAGGGGGGTCCGTGAGAGTGTGACGTCACGCTAGACTATTTGTTGAATACTGAAAATTCAGTCTTAAAATATATTTAAAAAAAGTTTTATAAACTTTACTCATAAATAAAACACGATACAAGGCTTTCAAAAACAGAGTTTTTAATAAGGCCGTTACGAATATTTTTCAAAGTTTATGTCGCCCCCTCCCTTAAAAATTTCATTTTTTTTCAAAAAATTTCAAAATTTCAACGAAAATAGAAGTTAAATTAACTTAAAACAATCTAAAATGCATTTTTCTGCATTGATAATAATATTTAGCATGTTTTGGCTGGATTGAAATTATTTTGATTTTTTATGAAATTCCCTTCTGGATTATTGTAGATTTGTAAAGTACATTAAATTTCCCATAAAATGGCAGTGAATTAAAAACTTTTTATTTTTTGTTCAAAAAATAAGTTTTTCGGCATTTTGAGCAAACCATCAAATGGGACGTCAAAGTCTTGGTAAAAGGAGTTTCAAAAATCTAGCTTAACACATAATGTCTTATTAATAGGAAAAGCAAGAATTGTATGAATGAAGTAAATTTTGTTGTTGTTTTTTTTTTTCAAATATTCAATGAAAGATGCTTAGATTTAAGAATCAAAAAACATTTTTCATGCATTTTCTCTTGGTAATATATCATGTTCAATCGCCTTTCTTTCTGTTGTTAAACAGTACAGTCACCATCATCACACTGCACAGTGTTCGGAATGGCAAAATTAAGTGGAATAAATTGATAACTCCTTTATTCGACGTCCTAGCCAAATGGTGTCTTCGGAAGAGTTGTTGTACTTGATAAGGGCTATCTTTTAAAGTTATTGACATACAGGGTGACGACCTTCCAGGGTGTCAACCAAAAACTTACTTTCTTGGATGACGTTGTAGGGCTTTGGTGTCTTCGGCAAAGTTGTAGAGGAGAAAATTTCATGAAAGTTTGTCGAAGGCACCAAATTTGTAGCTCTTAATCTACTCGAGATATACGCCATTTTTGCAAAAATGGTCCAAAAAAGCACTTTTTTGGTGATAACTCAAAATGTTAGCATTTTAGCGGCCTACTATGTTCTGAAGAGTTGTTTATGACATAAAATTACACATCTTTGCCGAAGACAGCAAAATGTTTTGAGCCTTTATTGAAGAGTTATAACCATTTTTATGTGATTTTGAGCCTATTTTCAAGTTGCTATGTTTTCAAAATGGCGCATTTTGGCGCAAAACCGAACGATGCACCTGAAAGTACACACTTTCAACTACATTCCCTGAAAATATCTCCGTGTCTATCCGTGTCTATTTTTAGATATCTCGATTTAAATTTGACGGTTTTTAATCAATCTATTTATAAATTTTAATCGAAATCATATAGAATACGAGTTGAAAATCGGTGAATTGAAGGGAAAATTGATCAATTTTTATGGAAAATACTTTGTCTATAAAAAAATACGACAACCTTTCTAAACTGACCAAATATAAAAGGAAATATTTAATTTTAAATACGAACAATTATTTAAAATTTTTATTTACATTATTTTTGGGCTAAACATGGTTTTATTCATAATTTTAGAATGTGTGTCATAATTTTAAGCATAAACAATGTATTTTCCATAAAAATCGATCAATTTACCAATTATTACCACGTTTTCAATAAGATTCCGCTTTAAAATATAAATAAAATGATTAAAAACCGTCAAATTCAAATCGAGATATCTAAAAATAGACACGGATAGACACGGAGATATTTTCAGGGAATGTAGTTGAAAGTGTGTACTTTCAGGTGCATCGTTCGGTTTTTCGCCAAAATGCGCCATTTTGAAAACATAGCAACTTGAAAATAGGCTCAAAATCACATAAAAATGGTTATAACTCTTCAATAAAGGCTCAAAACATTTTGCTGTCTTCGGCAAAGATGTGTAATTTTATGTCATAAACAACTCTTCAGAACATAGTAGGCCGCTAAAATGCTAACATTTTGAGTTATCACCAAAAAAGTGCTTTTTTGGACCATTTTTGCAAAAATGGCGTATATCTCGAGTAGATTAAGAGCTACAAATTTGGTGCCTTCGACAAACTTTCATGAAATTTTCTCCTCTACAACTTTGCCGAAGACACCAAAGCTAGAGCGTCCAATTTCCCGTCCCGGGAAAAAAATTCCCGGGAATTCCCGGGATTTCCCGGAAAAAAATATTTCCCGTTTCCCGGGAAACTTGTAAATTTCCCGGGAATTCCCGAATTACAAGCAGAAGTATACATTTTCCTACCTTTTTGGCACCAATGTTTTGAAATTATACAAAACATAATAATTGGAGATTTGATTTTTTATTTCCATCTACTGTTCATATTAACTAATCAGCTTGTCTGTAAATTTCATGTCAAGGTTTAATTCAGATAATATTTATTTCTGAAGCATTCACCACTAGGAATATTGTTTGCTTATATGTTGGACAACAAAACTTACGCTGTTATGGAATGAATATAAACTACTTTATTTTTGACAACCATTTTTAATGTTTTTTTTGTAATATCATTTGAAAATGAGATATTTACATCTTCCGGCCAAGATCAACATTGAGATTTGTTTGACTTTTTTTTACCTTGAACATGTTGGATGGAAATTGAACAAATATAATTAGATCTTTAAAAAAGGTTTTGTGTGAGAAAAATTTGTTTCTAAGTATTCGAGAAATTACAGTTTGAAGTTATAAATTTATGAAGCACGTGAGCTACCAAGGGCGTAAGAGGGTTATATATGAAAAAATATTGTTGAATTTCAACCTCTTTTAAATGCTCAAAATTATTTTAATCTAATTGATTTATTAGGCTGAATACCATATAACTTAAGTCATATCATAAAACCATGAAAAACCATTAAAAAACAACTTCGTATCAAATTCTCAAATAAAAAATAGTGTTTCAAGTTAAAAAGCGCTAGAAATTAGATTTTTAAGGTAAATTCAACGATTATTTATTTATTCACAAGTTGAATGTTTTGGTTTTTTTTATTTGAATTTTATGGTCACTGAGACAAATTTAAAAGCAATTTTATGGTTGTGGAGCATAGATTTTCACTGTCCAAACACTTTAAAAAAATCCTTCTCAACAAAAATACTAATAATATTTTCTTTCATTTGGGACGATTTGAAAGATTTCAAAATTAGAAATTTTATATATTTTCTCAAGGTTGCATGATTTTTTACAAGCAGTCAAGCCATTAATTGATCCTCACACTAATTTTGACCATTAAAGTTGCTGTTCTATACAATTTCGTTGCAAAAGATGAATCAGAAACAGGATTAGAATAATTTTCGTTAAATTTAAAATTTCCCGGGAATTCCCGGGATTTCCCGGGAAATTTGTTGAAAATTTCCCGTTTCCCGGGAATTTTGTAACCCCGGGAAATTGGACGCTCTAACCAAAGCCCTACAACGTCATCCAAGAAAGTAAGTTTTTGGTTGACACCCTGGAAGGTCGTCACCCTGTATGTCAATAACTTTAAAAGATAGCCCTTATCAAGTACAGCAACTCTTCCCAAGACACAATTTGGCTAGGACGTCGAATAAAGGAGTTATCAATTTATTCCACTTAATTTTGCCATTCCGAACACTGTGCACTGTTGTTAACATTGTATCGAAGTTTTTTATACAAAATTGGTAGAATGTAGATAAGACCCTCTACATAAAGCGTCTTTTTTTTAATCTTTCAGTGTCACTCTTATTTAAAATAAATATTAAAGTTTATTTTTTAAAATAATAAATTGCTTTAACTACTCAATAACTACTTTAATTACCATTAACTATTGCATAGTTAAATAATCACCGAATTACCAGCTTAAAATAAGAGTAATTCATAATTAGTTCCATGCCTGGGGCTTTGCTGGAAACCCTTGTACAGTTACAAAAATAATCATGGATCAACGATCCTCCATCAAAATTATAATTGCAAACTACTATGAGGCCGTTGCAAATATTTTTCAAAGTTTATAATAATAATAAAAATGTTTGTTTTTTAGAGCTCTAAAAGTGCCCTGAATACCACTTTCTCTTAAACTTAAGCCTGAATTGCCACGTTAAAAAACCGATTTTTGGAGGTTTGCTCAGATGCTTTCTATTAATTTGGTCGTAGAAGGCGTAGATGACGAGATAAAATTTTGGTGTCTTCGACACAGTCGCTTGGATTGCGAATAATTTGATTTTGACTTGATTTTTTGTTTTTAATTATATTCATTCTTTCATGATTGATGACAAAGTAAAAGACGGTAAATAAATTTAAAAATAGTAAACAAAATTAATATTTTTAAATTTGGAATTGAAGGTATTTCAATTTGATTTTGTATCCGATAATTCTAGGTCCTTCCCTTTTGTTGAACTTATATGCACAATGATAATTCGCAATTCCATCCAGATTTTTTCTCCACATTGAATCGTCATCATCTCTTTCACATTACCATATAAATGAATTACCTCCCGGCGCACTTACTTATGCAAAAACCTTCAAACACACACACACACGAGCAATTCTCTACGAAATCGGTCTTTTTTCTTCAATTTTAATTTTTGTATTTTTTAATCCGGCTGAAACTTTTTTGGTGCCTTCGGTATGCCCAAAGAAGCCATTTTGCATCATTAGTTTGTCCATATAATTTTCCATACAAATTCGGCAGCTGTCCATACAAAAATGATGTATGAAAATTCAAAAATCTGTATCTTTTGAAGGAATTTTTGATCGATTTGGTGTCTTCGGCAAAGTTGTAGGTATGGATACGGACTACACTGGAAAAATAATACACGGTAAAAAAATTTGGTGATTTTTTATTTAACTTTATCACTAAAACTTGATTTACAAAAAAACACTATTTTTAATTTTTTTTATTTTTTGATATGTTTTAGAAGACATAAAATGCCAACTTTTCAGAAATTTCCAGGTTGTGCAAAAAATCACTGACCGAGTTATGAATTTTTTAATCAATACTGATTTTTTCAAAAAATCGAAATTTTGGTCGTAAAAATTTTCAACTTCATTTTCGATGTAAAATCAAATTTGCAATCAAAAAGTACTTTACTAAAATTTTGATAAAGTGCACCGTTTTCAAGTTATAGCCATATTTAAGTGACTTTTTTGAAAATAGTCGCAGTTTTTCATTTTTTTAAATTAGTGCACATGTTTGCCCAGTTTTGAAAAAAATATTTTTGAAAAGCTGAGAAAATTCTCTATATTTTGCTTATTCGGACTATGTTGATACGACCTTTAGTTGCTGAGATATTGCAATGCAAAGGTTTAAAAACAGGAAAATTGATGTTTTCTAAGTTTCACCCAAACAACCCACATTTTCTATCGTCAATATCTCAGCAACTAATGGTCCGATTTTCAATGTTAATATAAAACAATTGTGAAATTTTCCGATCTTTTCGAAAAAATATTTTGGAATTTTCAAATCAAGACAAACATTTTAAAAGGGCGTAATATTGAATGTTTGGCCTTTGTGAAATGTTAGTCTTGATTTGAAAATTCCAAAATATTTTTCGAAGACGGAAAATTTCACAAATGTTTCATATATTAACATTGAAAATCGGACCATTAGTTGCTGACGATGAAAAATGATGGGTTGTTTGAGTGAAACAATCATCTTTGCATTAATATCTCAGCAACTAAACGTATCAACAAAGTCCAAATAAGCAAAATATAGAGAATTTTCTCAGCTTTTCAAAATATTTTTTCAAACTGGGCAAACATGTGCACTAATTAAAAATGAAAACTGCGACTATTTTTAAAAAGTCACTTAAATATGGCTATAACGAAACGGTGCACTTTATCAAAATTTCAGTAAAGCTTTTTGATTGCAAATTTGATTTTATCGAAAAATGAAGTTGAAAATTACGACAAAATCGATTTTGAAAAATCAGTATTGATTAAAATTCATAACTCGGTCAGTGATTTTGCACAATTTCTGAAAAGTGGCATTGCCTTCTAAAACATATCAAATAAAAATTAAAAATAGTGTGTTTTTGTAAATCAAGTTTTAGTGATAAAAGTTAAATAAAAAATCACCAAATTTTTACCGTGTATTATTTTTTCCAGTGTAGTCCGTATCCATACCTACAACTTTGCCGAAGACACCAAATCGATCAAAAATTCCTTCAAAAGATACAGATTTTTGAATTTTCATACATCATTTTTGTATGGACAGCTGCCGAATTTGTATGGAAAAATATGAACAAATGCATGGGCACCAAAAAAGTTTCAGTCGGATTAAAAAATACAAAAAAAATCGAATGACCGAAATCCTAGAGAACTGCTCACACACTTTCATTCTAGCACTCACACTCACCTGCCGGCCTGCCAGTCAGAATCGATCAATTTGTGCGCACAGCCTTCGTTTCGATTCCCTCCCTAGTGCCGTCCCGGGTAAGGTCCTCCATAAATGTCACCCAATCATGTCAACAGCCAATCCAATTTGACCAGAAACTCTCCAACACAAAAATGCCTCTCGGAATCGGTTCTTCTGGTTTTGTTGAATGAGCGAGTCATCGTCACCGCCGCCGCCGTGGGTGGACCTCCGAGAGGACCACCAACAACAACAACAACAACGACCTGCCACCTCAAAAAAAAATCAACCTTCGAAGTACCGATTCCAAGTACCCGATCCGAGAGCCCAGAAGGATGTTTTGTGGTGGGAGAATGAATTTGAAACCTTTGGTGGGAGTCCCAAGAGGAATTTTTTTTTTCGCTTGGAAAATGGTTCACACCTTGCATGATGAAAGGCAAACGAATGCAGATTCCAATAAGAGTAAAAGAGAGAGAGAGAGACAGAGAGGATCACGCCAGGATCAATTTTTAACTTGGAAATTGGGTGGGCTTTTCCGTTTTTTTTTCGAATAAGAGTACAAGTTCCTGGAAAAGCGTTGGGATTGGTTTGATATCTTGTGAAAATCACTTCAATGATTTTTTTCTAAGAAGGGTGTAAGAATTCTGCCTAATTGAGATAGGTTTACATAGCCGGTTTAGCTTTAATGGGATTTTCCTTGAATTTTTACACTTTATTTTTTTTTTCAAAATCCATCAATCAGTCTAAATTTATTATTCACCACAGCTAATTTACATGCGTTCGGCACTTGCTTGTAAATGTGTGCACGTATACTATCACATAACTCGTGTAACTTACATGTTCACGTCAATCAAAATCAAAATCAAAATCAAAATCAAAATCAAAATCAAAATCAAAATCAAAATCAAAATCGAAATCAAAATCAAAATCAAAATCAAAATCAAAATCAAAATCAAAATCAAAATCAAAATCAAAATCAAAATCAAAATCAAAATCAAAATCAAAATCAAAATCAAAATCAAAATCAAAATCAAAATCAAAATCAAAATCAAAATCAAAATCAAAATCAAAATCAAAATCAAAATCAAAATCAAAATCAAAATCAAAATCAAAATCAAAATCAAAATCAAAATCAAAATCAAAATCAAAATCAAAATCAAAATCAAAATCAAAATCAAAATCAAAATCAAAATCAAAATCAAAATCAAAATCAAAATCAAAATCAAAATCAAAATCAAAATCAAAATCAAAATCAAAATCAAAATCAAAATCAAAATCAAAATCAAAATCAAAATCAAAATCAAAATCAAAATCAAAATCAAAATCAAAATCAAAATCAAAATCAAAATCAAAATCAAAATCAAAATCAAAATCAAAATCAAAATCAAAATCAAAATCAAAATCAAAATCAAAATCAAAATCAAAATCAAAATCAAAATCAAAATCAAAATCAAAATCAAAATCAAAATCAAAATCAAAATCAAAATCAAAATCAAAATCAAAATCAAAATCAAAATCAAAATCAAAATCAAAATCAAAATCAAAATCAAAATCAAAATCAAAATCAAAATCAAAATCAAAATCAAAATCAAAATCAAAATCAAAATCAAAATCAAAATCAAAATCAAAATCAAAATCAAAATCAAAATCAAAATCAAAATCAAAATCAAAATCAAAATCAAAATCAAAATCAAAATCAAAATCAAAATCAAAATCAAAATCAAAATCAAAATCAAAATCAAAATCAAAATCAAAATCAAAATCAAAATCAAAATCAAAATCAAAATCAAAATCAAAATCAAAAACAAAATCAAAATCAAAATCAGAGACAGCGACAGCCGAGGTGTAAACAAAGAGTCTATCCTGCTCGTTTCTAATGTTACATTGCTTTGCTTGACATGATTTTAGAAATCGGGTTACCCACACTGTTAGCAGAATCACTCATTTGAACATCTACGACAGGTGCCTTACCCTCGAAAAAAAAAAACGTTGCAGCTCAAAAGTGCTGACGTTGCTTGGCCACACTGTCGGTATAACCGTCGTCATCGTCGCCATCATCACCAGTACATTCCCTGCGTATCGTGGCATTTCGGTTCAGTCTTCTTTCCCGGGTACGAGTACGAGGCTTCACATCCACATCCGCTGCTGCCGGTGGCACACTCGAGGTAAAAAAAAGGTAAAAAATATTCATCCCAGGACACGTCAGGTCGAGGTGAAAATTGAGAGATAGATGTAAAAATGTAAATGGCAAATTATTCAAATATATACATAGCGCTTGAGGGATGATTCAAAGGAAGCGAAAAAAAACGGACGATGAAAGCCGTGTGGATTTTGGCTGGGAAGGAGGGGAAGGGGACGAAGGGCAAAATGGACAGATTTGCGATTGCTTGACTTTTCCTTAAGTATCATGAATAAACTAAGCCTAACTCATTTACCCAAGATGGCCCATTTTACAGGTGCTTTTCTCACTTCAGTTAACCAAAGAGTCAGAAAGTCCTTCAGGAGAGCTTCCATTGTCGTCCTCGCCGAAAGCTTTGATTTTACCCTGAGGACAGGATGGAATATCAAATCGAACCGATTCTATTTGACCTTTGCTGATTCGATCAGCTTTCCTACTTCCTTCAAATGTAAAATTTTTGACGTTTCAATATGATTTCCAAATGATAGTCTTTTCAACACAAAAAGTAAAGAACCAACTTTAAAAAGAATAATTCCAAGAAGAAATCACAATTTCAAATGCAAAATATTTTCAATTTCTTCCAACGAAACAAAAAAGCATACTCAAAAGCAAAAAAAAATAATAAAATAAAAACCCCGACAGATTTCAAAGGAAATGCCTCAATGGGAATTCAACTGTGGAAACCACACCACTCCGCGCACACGAGAAAAGCCGCTTTCGTTCCCTCTAGGTTGCAGCCATGAAAAATTACGCTAATTTTTCCCCATTTGCATTCCCGTGGGCGTTTTGGCTGGAACAATGTAAGCCGAAATATGTATGTGTATGTATTTATATTTAACACCACCAGCAACCACTCAAGCTTTGTGGAAGGCACGTAGAATGAAATATTTTGTGTAGTCTTTTGATTCTGAAGTGAAGTGAATAGTGCAGTTTGTTTTGTGCTGTTTTAAGAAATTCTTTGGAAAATGCTTTTTAAGCTTTTGTCTGCTGTGTTTCCAGAAATGCCATATTGCCATTTGTTTTGTAGAATAAAAACAATATTCAAGTCCCTTGTTTTTAGAACTTTAATTATAAATGATTATTCTGAACCACTGCAAAAACAAAACCAAAACCAAAACCAAAACCAAAACCAAAACCAAAACCAAAACCAAAACCAAAACCAAAACCAAAACCAAAACCAAAACCAAAACCAAAACCAAAACCAAAACCAAAACCAAAACCAAAACCAAAACCAAAACCAAAACCAAAACCAAAAAAACCAAAAACCAAAACCAAAAACCAAAACCAAAACCAAAACCAAAACCAAAACCAAAACCAAAAAAACCAAAACCAAAACCAAAACCAAAAAAAAACCAAAACCAAAACCAAAACCAAAACCAAAACCAAAACCAAACCAAAACCAAAACCAAACCAAAACCAAAACCAAAACCAAAATAAAACCAAAAAAACCAAAACCAAATAAAACCAAAACCAATAAATAAAACCAAAACCAAAACCAAAACCAAAACCAAAACCAAAACCAAAACCAAAACCAAAACCAAAACCAAAACCAGAACCAAAACCAAACCAAAACCAAAACCAAACCAAAACCAAAACCAAACCAAAACCAAAATAAAACCAAAACCAAAACCAAACCAAAACCAAAACCAAACCAAAACCAAAACCAAAAAAAACCAAAACCAAAACCAAAACCAAAACCAAAACCAAAACCAAAACCAAAACCAAAACCAAAACCAAAACCAAAACCAAAACCAAAACCAAAACCAAAACCAAAACCAAAACCAAAACCAAAACCAAAACCAAAACCAAAACTAAAACTTAAACTTAAACTTAAACTAAAACTAAAACTAAAACCAAAACCAAAACCAAAACTAAAACTAAAACTAAAACCAAAACCACCAAAATCACCAAAATCACCAAAATCACCAAAATCACCAAAATCACCAAAATCACCAAAATCACCAAAATCACCAAAATTACCAAAATTACCAAAATTACCAAAATCACCAAAATCACCAAAATCACCAAAATCACCAAAATCACCAAAATCACCAAAATCACCAAAATCACCAAAATCACCAAAATCACCAAAATCACCAAAATCACCAAAATCACCAAAATCACCAAAATCACCAAAATCACCAAAATCACCAAAATCACCAAAATCACCAAAATCACCAAAATCACCAAAATCATCAAAATCACCAAAATCACCAAAATCACCAAAATCACCAAAATCACCAAAATTACCAAAATTACCAAAATTACCAAAATTACCAAAATTACCAAAATTACCAAAATTACCAAAATTACCAAAATTACCAAAATTACCAAAATTACCAAAATTACCAAAATTACCAAAATTACCAAAATTACCAAAATTACCAAAATCACCAAAATTACCAAAATTACCAAAATTACCAAAATCACCAAAATCACCAAAACCCTAAAAATTGCCAAAAAATCGCAAAAATCGAAAAAATTGTCAAAATTACCAAAATCGATAAAATTGTCAAAATCACCCAAATCGAAAAAATCGAAAAAATCGACAAAATCGACAAAATCGACAAAATTGACATAAATCGACAAAATTGTCAAAATTGCCAAAATTGCCAAAATTGTCAAAATTGCCAAAATCGCCAATATCGCCAAAATCGACAAAATAGACAACTCGCCAAAAACATCGAAATAGCCAAAGCGACACAATCGTCAAAATTGTAAAAATCGCCAAAATCGCCAAAATTTCCAAAATCGTAAAAATCGTAAAAATCGTCAAATCGACAAACTCCCCAAAATCGCAAAAATCGTCAAAATCGCCAAAATCGCTAAAATCGCCAAAATCGCTAATATCGCCAAAATTGCCAAAATCACCAAGATCGCCAAACCACCGAAATCGACAAAATCGACAGCTCGCCAAAATTGCCAAAATTGCCAAAATCGCAAAAAAAAATGCCAAAAATCGCCAAAATCGCAAAAATTACCAAAATCGTCAAAATCGACAAAATCGACAAAATCGACAAAATCGAAAAAATCGCTAAAATCGCCAATATCGTCAAAATTGCCAAAATCGCCAAGATCGCTAAAACCACCAAAATCGTCCAAATCGACAACTCGCCAAAAACGTAAAAATTGCCAAAATCGTGAAAATCGCCGAAATCGTCAAAAACACCAAATTCGCCAAAATCATCTAAATCGTCAAATTCGCCAAAATCGCAAAAAACGATAAAAATCAGTTTTTTTATTGGTACATTCGGAATCAAGATTTGAATGTTTTTCTAAAACAAACATGGCCGCTAAATGGCCGATCGGGAATGATGCCTTCCAGAGCCTTAAGGAGACGGGTTATACATTTCAAGATATCAACTTAATGTTTGATCTAAACTTGTATTGATTGTTGGATTTGAATGGTTTTTCACAAAACCAGGCTTGCGTGTGACATAACTCAATAATCTATCCACAATGGTCAATATCCACCAAATCATGCCCTGAACGACGCCCGTTCATCACGCCCACTGTCGTTCATTTGTACGCAATTATCATCGCCATCATCGAGGTGGTACACACCATCGGCTCTCAGCTCATCGAATCCACTCTGCTTCCTTAATGACACTTCCGGTCCAATTCCTGTGTGTGTGTGTGTGTGTGTGTGTGTGTGTGTCCGTTCCGGATCGAACTCCGCACCGACTCGGACCCATTTAAATGAAGTATCAACAAAATTAATGAAGACCGGCGAACAACCAGATGGGGACCATTCGTCGGTTTGGCTCAAAATCTAATTTGGACCATGTTGATGGAAACAACCCGGAGCGCCGAAGCTGATGCTGTCATCAGGACCGGGCTGTCGACACACTTCCTCTTTTTACGTTTTTTTTTTTTTGCCTTCTTTTTCTTGCCTCCCAATGTTGTCGTCACTTCATCTCATTTTGGGCTCTGGAACCGTCGGGCAATGGAAAAAGAGCTTTTCAGGAGAGCTTTTCAATGGTGCTCCAGTGCTGGTCCGTTTGCTGTACACAATGAGACGAAAACAAATACGGGAGGAAAGAATTGGGAAAAAGATTAAATTGTTCATGGATTTAATTATTTTCAGCGTTTGGAAATGAGCACAGTTGAATAAAAATTTACACACATTTTGACATTTGACTTACCAATATATTTTTTTTTGCAGAAACCGAAAAATAAATTTTACAGAATCAATTTTTATTTGATTACACACAGTTTTTGAATTACAATATTCAACCCTCTACTGCCCTGATTAAGTTCATTGTTTTAATAATACCGTGTTCAGGAGTTAATTTTAAATTTTTCTTCACTAGATTTTGCAAGGTATTAGGACTGATTGCTCATTTAGCCAGCTTAGCTATTGTTTTTTATTTGTATTTTAATGCATATTTTAACCTCCAACTCGTCATCTTTTGTCTATCTGCTGTTTTTCACAATTCTGCAGTCAATTTGGTAATTTTTTGAGTGTTTTTCCAATAGCTTTAGGTGTATCAAAGCATAATATCACGCAGAAAAACATTTTGTAGAATCAGCCTGTACGAGGTTTGATTCAAAAAAAAAATGTTGAATATAATCAACGCCAATTTTGGGATGAAACAAACCTTGATTTTCTCAATTCCACTAAAATCTTTTGTTGTTTTGAAAAAGCCGCTTTGACGTTTAGCGTTGATTCAACAAAAATCTTGATGTTCAAATCAACAAAACGTTTTGTTGATTCGAATATGCCTTATTTTTCTGCGTGATGGTACAAAAGCAATTATCGATTAAAATTCAAAGAAGCTATGTAGTAGACATAATCGAAATTGCAAAGAAGTTATTCATTCAAAGTTTCGTATGAGTGTACTCTGCCAAGCTGTGATCCCATACGAGAATTTTGTTTCAGTTTTAAAAATAAACTTTTTTTGCGACAAATTATTTTCATAAATAGGATCCTAAAGCCCTATGTAATTTTTTAGGTACAATGGTAAAAAACACGATTAAAACCCTTTTCCGATCACTTTTTTTTTCATTTTAATGCAAAAAAAATCATGACAACTTTTTTTGATTGGTCAACTATGGTCCCCTTGGAACGAGCTGTCAAGTGGGACCTTTACTGTCAAAAATGTCGGCGAAGTTATTTTTTAAAATTGATTTAAAAGTCCATTTAAATCCTTTGGGGTCGTACAAAGGGTAATTGTACTCAAAAAAATAGGCTTTATCGCTGTGAAAAAAATATCACAAATTAAAGCTTAATTTTTAGGACCTTATTATCAATTGTATTTTTTAAAGATTTTTTTAATGACCCTCGAGTCTCAAACTTTGTTTTAAAATGCAAAATAATATTTGCAATTGAAGATGACCTTACAATCTTTTTATAAGGCTTTAGGTTTTTAGTTATTAAATTTTATACACTGTTGGGCTACAATCCAAAAAAAAATGATCACATTATTTTATGAAATACACCCTACAAAAAAATATTAAATGACAAAAAAAACATAATTTTAGGTGTCTTGATAGCATTTGAAAGGCTGATGTAGTAAATCTGAATCAGTGAAAGACAATATTTTTGTTTTAGATTTATTTTGATTAAAATCATACGATTTTTTCTTGCAAATAAGGAAAGTTTAAAATCTATTAAATATAAATAGGATTGCATCTTTAGAGCTCTATATCCTCCGAAATGTTCATCAAGATTGTTTATTTTGTTTGAAAAGTTTCAACTTTTTTTGAGACGAAAAAAAACACACTCAAAGAGGGAAATCAACATTTTAGATTCCACCTTTTGCATTTACAATTTTTATGTGTAATTTCTTCTTGTCCAGACCACGAACGAGCTTGTACCTTAAATTTCACTTTAGTCGGGTTAACCAATCAGATTTTATTTTTGCTTTTTGTTTTTCTTAACACTTGCCGCCCACACGGGGATTCAAAAAGTTTAAAATGCAGCTTTTAAAAGTTGTGTCTCGGCTAATTTTTAACCAGTTCCGATAATCCTGTTGAACATCAACCGAAAAGATGTCAAGAATAATCTCCAACAAGGTTGATGCAGAATAATCTCCAACAAGGTTATTTCAACATTTTTTCTACATGATTTATTTATTTTTATCCAGAATACCAACATTAAAAGGCGAGTTGATTGAGGATCATTTATCTTGCATACACAACAAAATTCCTTTTTTTTAATTCCCTTGAATAAAAAAAAGTATTCATTATTGAAATGTAGGGTTATCTAGAGTTTTGTTTTTTGGTCCTATAATATACATTTCAATACAGACAAATATTTCATACAGATAACTTTTAATCGAAAACTTCTTAAAATTCTACAATATTTTATTTTTTTATCAAAGACTTTTTTTGAATTCATTTGAGCAATTTTTTTTTGTCTTGTAACAGTCTACAATTTTTCGGAAAAAAATCAAAAAAAAAAATAATTCGGGGAAAAAAAGTTACGGGAAATATATCCATTTTAAGCCTAATAAGCGGTCGTGTTTGAATGATGCTGGATAATCTGGAGTGTTCCTTGAAATTTACAAAAACCAAGTACACCAACGAGTAAAGCTACTTTTGGTGGACATTTCTGTTTATTTTCACTTTCATTAAAAGTTATTCTATTCCTTTTACAAGCATTTGAAAAAAATATTTCCCAAATGTATTCTAATCAGACAAGAATGCATTGAACCACGCCCATTTTTCTATTTTCAGCTTAGTTCATTTTTCTTCCAGCGCCCATTTGAGTCTGCTTAGTGCTGCCAATTGTGATGAAATTTTAGGCGAACATTCACGAACAGTAGCATTTATAGAGAAAGTTTCCTGGCATCACTGGCTCACTCCAACAGGCGCTGCTGGTGGTGTTGGTGGCTACCCTTTGTTCTTTATTTGCCTTCGCTTCTCGCTCCGTTATCTTCAGCCTTCGGTTGAACGGGGTCGTCAAAAGTCAAACGTCAAAAGACTTGGCGCGTTTGGTTTTTTGATTGCGCTTGCTTATTATTTACATGCTTCTGGATTATTTTTCAAGTGAGTGACTAACTAATGTTCAAAAGAACATGTTGCCGGTAGTTGGAAGCAATTTCATATCTTGAGCGCTTTGAACACGTTAGCGCAAGTGAAAAGATATTGATGTGTGGGCTAACAAAATGATGAGAAATGGACTTGCAAAATAGAAATTTTGATCAAAAGTGCATTAAATGTAATCTTTTTGGCCAGTAAATGGCATAAATTTGCGTGCTTACTCGAGGCGGTGCTGTTGCTGGTCAGTTTATAGCCCAAATAGTATTTTTGAAGCTTTAATAAACTCTCGATATGACGAAGATAGGTGTTTCATTGGAAAGGGCATAACGTCATGATTCGAATTCCCGGACGCTTCGAAACCCGGACACTTCAACTTGTTTTATTTATTATTTGTATATAAGTTCGCATTATGAATGTCAAAACTGTGTTATTTTATGAATTCTAACATCAACTTTCATTTAAAGTTTGTTCGAACGCTGTAGTTAATGCCAAAACAATTAAATTAAATAAAATTATAAGATTACCAAAAATGCAAAACATTTCACGGGAAATATTTCATAGGCGTTCGAAGCACCGGGAAGGCAATGCAGAAATTTATGGTTTTGATTTCCTTAAATTCTAGCAAATTTTTATAAAAAAAATATCGATTGTTTTGATGTTAACAGCTTATTTGAGACCTAAAGAATGCCATTCACTAACATTTCAGGCCAAATTTGTGCGATTCATTAGCAAAAATGAGTGTCCGGAATTCGAAGCAAAAGTGTCCGGATTTCGAATCAGCTTTTATCAGTGTCCGGGATTCGAAGCACAACAAGTCATTTGAGTTTTCAAATTCTGATGAAAAATTGTTAGAAAAGACATAATATGCATGCATTCTCTTAAAACTGACTGTTAATACTACATCCTGATGATATTTCTTCATTTCCAACTTATTACATGATTTTTTGTCAGCTAAAACGAAAATTATATGCTACTAAGTGTCCGGATTTCGAATCATGACGTTATTTCCCCTACTTCTCCACTTGAAATTAGTCACGAGTGGATTTTCATTACAGAAAAATCATGGTTTCATAAGTAACGTCCACTGATAAATTTGTTATATTAATTAAATAAAAACATGGTTCGCTATTGAAATAACCACAGTCAGATTGAGATTTAGTTTTAAAAAAATAATCATCATTTGCAAAAGTTAACAACAAATTTCAAGAAACATTTCATTCATAGTTAATTTGATTTGGAATGCTTGATGTTTAATTATATTGAATAGTTTTATTATGTTGATTACCTATATGGTCAATTCTGTCCACTGCCACCCAACCACCAGTTGACATTGTGCTGGCTGACATTGATGAGGTGTGTCTGCCTGGCTGGCTGTGTCGGCTGTTGCTGGCGTCAAGGGAGTAACCGAGAAATACCACCCCCAAACAGCACCAGAAGGGAACCAGCAACAAGGAAGAAAAAAAAAAGAGTGTATCAATGGCACTCGGCAGAATGCTAATGGGTCCGATTAAACTGACACACGTGATTCAATCACCATGTGCCCACCCTTACCATCAACCTGGAATGGGGAAAATGGATTTTGGTCGAACTGGGGCTGGAAGTCGTCTTTTTTTTCTCTCTGAATCTTGCTACTCTCGTCACCCAACACGATCCCGACGATCGACTCCGAGGCTGATGTTGATGGCACTTCTGTTGGTACGAGTTCGTCAAAGCCATTTGCCCTAATTTGATTTTGGCTAATTGAAATTACACCTGATGGGAGGGAATTATCCTTTATGCTGTTTCTCGCCTCTACGATATCGATGTATTTGGGATTTCTTTTGTGATTGGTAGGCATTTCAACATGTGGTGGAAGTGGCTCTTAATCATGGTGGGACATTTGAAATGGTTGACACTTTTTTGTACCATGTGTCAGTACCAATTGATCTTCATTGCGTTTCTTTTTTTTTTTTTGCAGATATCTAAACATTTTAAATTCATTTTCAAAGGAATGATAATGTTGTTTGTCTAACTAAAATGATTATGGGTAATTCTCCGCCAACTCACACAGCAGTTGCCCCGACCCCTCTTCGATTTGCGTGAAACTTTGTCCTAAGGGGTAACTTTTGTCCCTGATCACGAATCCGAGGTCCATTTTTTAATATCTCATGACGGAGGGCGGTACGACCCTTCCATTTTGCACATGCGAAAAAGAGGTGTTTTTCAATAATTTGCAGCCTGAAACGGTGATGAGATAGAAATTTGGTGTCAAAGGGACTTTTATGTAAAATTAGACGCCCGATTTGATGGCGTAATCAGAATTCCAAAAAACGTATTTTCATCGAAAAAACACTAAAAAGTTTTAAAAATTCTCCCATTTTCCGTTACTCGACTGTAAAATTTTGGAACATGTCATTTTATGGGAAATTTAATGTACTTTTCGAATCTACATTGTCCCAGAAGGGTCATTTTTCATTTAGAACAAAATTTTTCATTTTAAAATTTCGTGTTTTTCTAACTTTGCAGGGTTATTTTTTAGAGTGTAACAATGTTCTACAAAGTTGTAGAGCAGACAATTACAAAATTTTGATATATATACATAAGGGGTTTGCTTATAAACATCACAAGTTATCACGATTTTACGAAAAAAAGTTTTAAAAAAGTTGGTCGTCATCGATCATGGCCGTTCATGGTCACCCGCGACAGACACGGACGACGAAACAAAGAGAAACGCAAAAAGTAACATTTTCAAAACTTTTTTTCGTAAAATCGCGATAACTTGTGATGTTTATAAGCAAACCCCTAATGTCTATATATTAAAATTTTTGTAATTGTCTGCTCTACAACTTTGTAGAACATTGTTACACTCTAAAAAATAACCCTGCAAAGTTAGAAAAAACACGAAATTTTAAAATGAAAAATTTTGTTCTAAATGAAAAAATGACCCTTCTGGGACAATGTAGATTCGAAAAGTACATTAAATTTCCCATAAAATGACATGTTCCAAAATTTTTACAGTCGAGTAACGGAAAATGGGAGAATTTTTAAAACTTTTTATTGTTTTTCGATGAAAAATACGTTTTTTCGGAATTCTGAGTACGTCATCAAATCGGGCGTCTAATTTTACATAAAAGTCCCTTTGATGCCAAATTTCTATCTCATCACCGTTTCAGGCTGCAAATTATTGAAAAACACCTCTTTTTTCGCATGTTCAAAAATGGAAGGGGTCGTACCGCCCCTCCGTCACGAGATATCAAAAAACGGACCTCGGATTCGTGATCAGGGACAAAAGTTACCCCTTAGGACAAAGTTTCACGCAAATCGAAGAGGGGTCGGGGCAACTTTTCCCGATTTCGTGTGAGTTGGTAGAGAATTACCCTTATATTTTTCGTAGGGTTATGAGTGTCGCAAGCGCAACTTTAATTCTTAAAGAAAAATTTAGCACAATATTGTTACAAATTGAACTCAAATCAGTCAATTTTTTACCACCACATGATCAAATAGTTCAAAAAACGAATCGCTTCAATGAAATGCAAACCATCGCCATCCGCACACAAAACTCTCTGCCTACTTGGATATTCATTCACGCTCTTTTAGGCAGCAATTGATTGCATTCCATAAATTTGCCTACTTGATCGGGTGGAGCCCATTTCTTGCCACCTTCTCCATGGCATAAACCGATTCCAATCTGGGTGGTTGGTGTATGATGAAAGCCTACTGCTAGGTTTTTTTCTCACGGGAATCGTCTGGGGGTTGAACATGAACTACGTTTCTTTTTAAATCGCTCTTCTTTAAAAAAAATCGGCACATTATTTCTATAATAATTATAAAGTACAAGCCTTACCCGACAAACTTCGTTCTGCCTTTTTTCGTTTGTTGACGTTTTAAACATTTTTGCTTCTTCAGCCTCCTGTGATCAAAATTTGATTTAACGTAACTTTTCCCATACAATCTGCAGAGTTGCCGGAATCGGTTCCAGAGTGACCAAAGTTGTCACTTTTTGGCGTAAGAACCTTCCTTGGACTGATTCGAACCCAACGCAACAAAGAACATCTCGATCCGACGCTCCGTATTGAACTGATTCGCGTTCGAACAAAACCGTCATTTGAAAACAAAACATTTCTGGACGACCCCTAATCGAAAGAACTAGCAAAAAAAGTACGATTTGACCCTTTAACATCGCACAAGTTGCTGCATAATTTCGGTGAGAGAAAAAGAGTACAATACCGAAGACAAAAAAAGCAAACGGATCCGGAAATCAACCACCAATGAAGGGGATGAATATGGCATATTAGAGTGCCTCCCGTCTGCTGTCGCATGAATATCGATGTGATGATTGAATAAATTTATATTTCCCGAGCCAACAGTTACACAGTAGCGCGGCGACAATCAGTGCACTTAATGATGGGTAAATTTGAAAGGAGAAGTGTAGTTTAGGTAATGTGGAATGTTGAAATATTACTTTGTCTCGAACAATGTAAAATAGTTCCGGTACCGGTCATGAATTTTAGATATTCCCAAAATATCTCAAATTCATGATAATATTTTTTTTCTGAAGTTTATTTTAGCAAAATAAATGTGACATACAATCAAATAATGTGCAAAAGATAAGCAAAATGTTGTTGAAACTAAAGCAAACATTAAAAATATACAAAAATCAAAAACAGACGATTTTTTACATCAAAGACATCATTGTTATCCGAGCATTCGTTGGTGAAGGTTGTCTGAATCAACATGACTCGTCGCGTCCCGGCGCAAAACGCCGGCAATATTGCCCTACCTGCGGCTCAAGCAGGCAAAAAAGTGGGAATTTCCAAAAGGAAGGTTGAGGCCTCAACTGATGGCCAAAAACCGGGAATTTCCAAAAGGAAGGTGCTTTTGGAAGTGACATCGAACAGCAAAAAGACGAAAAAGAGCGACGGTACTGTACCGATGGATGAGGAGGAGGAGAACTCTTCATCGCACGAGGAGCAGCTATTGAAGAACAACAAGTTTGCTGGACTGCCTGACGAGGACCAGGTAGCGGAAGCAAAGGAGAATGAAGTGAAACAGCGAAAGGAGAAACTGCCTCCTTTTTATGTGAGGCAATCAGCAGCAACGATCGACTTTCGTGCGGGGCTGGTTGAACTCATCAAGTCTGGGAAAGTCCAAGGCAACATTCGTCTGTGTCAGGACGGATTTAAGGTGCTGGTGCAATCCAGGCAGCACTATCAACTGGTCAAGGATTACTTGACCGAAAACGAGGCGGAGTACTTTACCCATGATGTCGCCATGGATAAGCCGTACAAAATCGTCGTCAGAGGTCTGTACGACATGCCAGTGGAGGAATTAGCTGCCGAGCTAAAAGTTTTGAAACTGGATGTGTTGGCCGTGCACAAAATGAGCCGACGCAACAAAGACATCAAGTACCGTGACCAGCTCTACCTGCTGCATTTGGCTAAGGGATCGACGACGCTTCCTGAGCTGAAGGCAATCCGAGCGGTTTTCAACATTATCGTGTCGTGGGAGCGATACCGACCAGTGCATCGTGACGTCACACAATGCTTCAACTGCCTGGGCTTCGGGCACGGAGGTAAGAACTGCCACCTGAAGCGTCGTTGCGCCAAATGTGGTACTGATGCGCACATCACGTCCCAGTGCATCCAAGATTCGCTGGTGAAGTGCCTCAACTGCAACGGTGAGCATTCGTCAACCGACCGAAAGTGCCCCAAGAGAGCTGAGTTCGTGAAAATTCGGCAGCAAGCATCGACGAAGAATCAGCCTCAGCGTCGTAGAACTCCTCCAGCCCTGGTGGAGCAAAATTTTCCACCTCTTCAACCGCGACGCCAGGTCCCGAACTTGGCACCGTTGCCGTTGGATCCCAGGAAGAGAGCTGAGATGAATCATCCACGGCCGGGTTCCAGCCAGGAGCCGAGACCGCCACCACCGGGCTTCAGCCAGGAGCCAAGACCAACCCAAGAACCAGCAGTTGAGGAAAATGGTAATGATCTTTACACCTCAACCGAACTCCTCAATATTTTCAAACAGATGTCCGCTGCACTGCGTGGATGCAAAACCAAGACCCAGCAGATTGAAGTGCTGACCTCGTTCGTCATCCAGTATGGATCGTAGGTCCCTCAAGCTGCTGAATTGGAACGCTTGCTCCATTAGGAGGAAGAACTTAGAGCTGGTGGATTTTCTTCGCGAGAAGGAGATCGACGTAGCTGCCATCACGGAAACTCATCTGAAGCCCGGTGAAAAAGTTTATCTGCAAAACTACAAGATCGCGACGCAGCTCGACAGGACCACGTCTGGAGGAGGAGGTGTGCTTGTCGCTGTTCATCGTGATCTCAAGCCACGCCGGCTGCCACACTTTAAGCTGGACATCATCGAGGCCGTTGGGTGGAAATTCCCACTTCGGTTGGCCCAGTACTCTTCATTGCTGCATACTGCCCACGTCAGGTGAATGCCAGAGATGGTTCAGCAGCAAAACTGAAGGGCGATATCCAGAAGCTGACACGGCGGAGCGCAAAGTACATCATCGCTGGTGACCTCAACGCGAAGCATGAAGTTTGGGGCAACAGCAGGAGGAATCGGAACGGAGTGATTCTGCACAACGATCTGCAAAACGGATACTACAACGTTGTGAGTCCGGATCGTCCAACGAGGGTGGCTCGGTCTGGGAATCACTCAATCATCGATTTCTTCATTACCAATATGGCTGAGAACGTGGCTCATCCTGAGGTGTTTGAAGAGTTGAGTTCTGATCACTATCCGGTGGTTGTGGAGGTTGGAGCTTCCGTTACTCCGCAGCGGCAACCAACCCGGAAAGATTACCACAACGTTGACTGGCAGCAGTTTCAGCAAGTGGTCGACAGCAACATCGACTATGATCAACACCCGGAAACTTCTGCTGATATTGATCGTTCGCTGGAGGTGATCCAGCAGGCTATCAACCAAGCAGAGGCTGCCAACGTTCGGGAGGTTCCTGTTAATTTTAAGGTAACTGATATTGACGTAGATACTAAACACTTGATTAGACTTAGGAATGTTTATAGGAGACAATATCAACGGACTGGGGACTATGACAAAAGATTTCAGTTAACAATTTGAACAAAATCATACAAGACCGACTTGACAATATCAGAAATCAAGAATTTTCAAAACATGTAAGCCAGCTTGGGAATTATTCAAAACCATTTTGGAAACTTTCAAAAGTTCTTAAAAACAAACCAAAGCCTATTCCTCCTCTTATTGTTGAGGATTCTCCTTTGATTACATCCGAGGAAAAGGCAAATGCACTTGGGCTTCATTTTGTTAGTTCACATAATCTTGGCGCTTCCATGACCAGCCGTAAAGAAACATCAGTTGCCAATAGTATTTCAACAATCAATGACTCTACCTTTGAATTTCCTGCAGATTCCCATGTTTCTGGTGAGGAAGTCAAAGTTGCAGTTAAACAAATGAAAAATATGAAAGCTCCTGGCTTTGATAACATTTTAATCTAGTGTTGAAAAAACAGAGTGATCAGTTCTTTCAACATCTAGCCAATATTTTCAATAAATGTTTGCAACTTGGTTACTTCCCCACCAATTGGAAGCTGGGCAAAGTCATACCAATTTTGAAGCCTCAAAAGATCCAACATCGCCAACAAGTTATCGTCCCATTAGTCTTTTGAGTAGTCTGTCCAAACTCTTTGAGAAGGTCATCTATTCAAGGCTTTTGGATTTTACCAACGATAATAATATAATTTTGAATGAGCAGTTTGGCTTCCGAAAGGGGCATAATACTGCTCATCAGCTTACGAGTAACTAAAATCATCAAGCAGAACAAGCTTGAGTCTAAATCAACTGCTATGGCTTTGTTGGATGTTGAGAAGGCTTTTGACAATGTTTGGCATGATGGTTTGATACATAAACTGTATTTATACGGTTTTCCAATGTATCTTATCAAAATTATCCAGCACTATCTTTCGGAGAGATCGTTCAAGGTTTTTCTGAATGGGATTGCTTCTGGATTATTCAACATTGATGCTGGGGTTCCCCAAGGAAGTATTCTTGGCCCACTTCTGTACAATATTTTTACATCTGATTTGCCTACTCTTCCTGGTAATGGTGTGTTGTCACTTTTTGCTGATGACACTGCCGTTATTTATAAGGGTAAAATAACCAGATATTTAGTTGGCCGTCTTCAGAAGGGTCTTGACGTTCTTTCCGAATACTTTGGCGACTGGAAAATTCGCATAAATGCAGCCAAAACTCAAACCATCATTTTTCCACTTTCCAAATCGGCCCGATTTGTCCCAAAGGATGATGTTTTGATTAAAATGAATGATGTTTCAATACCCTGGTCAAAGGAAGTTGTATATTTAGGTCTCATACTTGACTCGAAACTATTGTTTCGACAGCATGTAGATAAAATATTGAACAAGTGCAGCATTCTCATCAGGTGTTTGTATCCTTTAATTAACAGAAAATCAAAGTTATCTTTGAAAAATAAGCTAGCAGTTTACAAACAAATAATTTACCCCGTTATTGAGTATGCAGTACCTGTTTGGGAGTGTTGCGCTAGAACTCATAAATTGAAGCTCCAGCGTGTCCAAAACAAGGTACTCAAAATGGTTTTGAATGTTCCTGGCTGGACAAGATCAAGTGAGGTTCATGAATTAGCAGAAGTAAAAATGTTGGATCAGAAGATTCAAGAAAAATGTTTGAAATTCAGGGAAAAATGTGCTATATCTGAATACCCCTTGATTCAAGGATTGGTTTAGTTTATGGTAAGATTAAGTTAGTTTTAGGTTAGGTTATGTTTTCTTAATTTTTTTCTTCATTGTACCTAGTGTTACAAAAATGATAAATCATATACTTTTAAAGTTATGAATATGAACAGTGTTTAAATCACGAAAAGCAAACTAAAGCTGAAGAGCCACAGCTGACCACTTATTATGTAAACCAAATGTAATTATTATAAGAAAGATTCAATAAAGTATATTTAATTCAAAAAAAAAAAAAAAAATTATATCAAAGACATAAAAATATTTTCAACTTTTTTTTTAAATTAAGTTTTTGAAAATCGGCCTTCATCATGCACACAAAACCGGTTTAACGAGTCTTCACCAAAATTTTGAGCCGATTTGGTCAACGCAGTGTTGAGAAATCGTGGCACCCGTTTTTTGGAACTGCTTACCTAAAATAGCTATATCTCGGCAATGGTACATATATCCAAATGTCTTCAACCAAATTAAAAAAAAAAAAGTTTAAATGTGTGCTCACACCAACCTCTGCCATTTTTGACGATTTACATGTATGTAGCCCTTTAAGCAAAATTAAAATTAAATAAGATCAAAGTAAAGCCAAATTAAATTCTCATTAAAGCAAAAATTATTCAAAACTGAATTTTTCAAATTAATTTCGGAAAATGTGGATCGCTGCTTTTCTTAACACAAGGTATTTTGTTTGACCGAGGAAAAAAACAAACAAACTATTGACCATTTTTTAAACAGAAATTCAGACATTTAAGGCATGGAAGCACTAATGATTTCTATGAAAGCAAAAAAAACCTAAAAAATCAAATATTAATTACAAAAAAAAAAGCTCTAAAAACATAAGATTATTAATTTTGGTTCAAATAGAAAAAGAAAATAGAACGTTAGAAACTTGAAAAAATTTCAAATTACATTATTGATTTTTTTCCAAGAAACACCTGAGGAGGACCTTTTTTAATTTTGTGTATTTGATATTCAATTCTAATAATCCATATTGATTTATAAAGTTCTCAGCATAGATCTGAAGGTTATTTCATGTCTATGAAAAATCCTTAAAATAAGTACTTTACCCCTGATTTTACGCGAAATTTTTAAAGGACTAATTTAAAAAAAACGTCTTCAATGTATTTTTACAAATATTTTTTTATATTTAAGCACAAATAATTCAATTGTTTTTCATTATGCTTGAGAAACGTTTGGATTTCACTTGCTAGTCATGGTTTTCCGACGAATTTAATTCAACCTTTATCTACAAACCCAAACTCATAAAAACTTTAAGAGCATGAGGGCATGAGAGAAATTTGTTTAATAAAAATAATAAAGTTATGATATTTCATTGATTTTTTAAAATTCTTGTTAGTTTTGAACATTCTTCATTCTTGAAAAGTAAATTTACAGAAAATTTCACTTTTAAATCCGTTTTGTTCAAAAATGCAAAAAATCAAATCAAGAGATTCAAAATTAAAATCAACAAAAGCCAACTTATGCAAATAAAATTTCTTACTTTTCCTGTCATTCTCGAATGACGCAACGGCCTCATTTTTTCCCCAAACACAACAGAATCGAAATGTGTGATTTTATGATTTTATGATTTTATGATTTTATGATTTTATGATTTTATGATTTTATGATTTTATGATTTTATGATTTTATGATTTTATGATTTTATGATTTTATGATTTTATGATTTTATGATTTTATGATTTTATGATTTTATGATTTTATGATTTTATGATTTTATGATTTTATGATTTTATGATTTTATGATTTTATGATTTTAAGATTTTATGATTTTATGATTTTATGATTTTATGATTTTATGATTTTATGATTTTATGATTTTATGATTTTATGATTTTATGATTTTATGATTTTATGATTTTATGATTTTATGATTTTATGATTTTATGATTTTATGATTTTATGATTTTATGATTTTATGATTTTATGATTTTATGATTTTATGATTTTATGATTTTATGATTTTATGATTTTATGATTTTATGATTTTATGATTTTATGATTTTATGATTTTATGATTTTATGATTTTATGATTTTATGATTTTATGATTTTATGATTTTATGATTTTATGATTTTATGATTTTATGATTTTATGATTTTATGATTTTATGATTTTATGATTTTATGATTTTATGATTTTATGATTTTATGATTTTATGATTTTATGATTTTATGATTTTATGATTTTAAGATTTTATGATTTTATGATTTTATGATTTTATGATTTTATGATTTTATGATTTTATGATTTTATGATTTTATGATTTTATGATTTTATGATTTTATGATTTTATGATTTTATGATTTTATGATTTTATGATTTTATGATTTTATGATTTTATGATTTTATGATTTTATGATTTTATGATTTTGATGAAAATTGCGTTCATAACTCAATTCAGTCCGAAATCGACGTGCGACAAAATAGCACGATCACGGCGATTTCTAAAATAAAAGATTTGATTGAATTAATTGAAGCAAGTCCGTTGCAAACAATATTTAATACCGTCATCAGCGGTGATATTGGGTCTGTGGAGTGCGATTGGACCAAACAAAAATGCTGAAATAAGAAGAAAAATATTTCATAAATTCATAGATATTTAGCAAAATGTAATCAAACGTTTTTTTCGGATCGCAGCAAATCGGTCACCAAATAAACAATATTTTTAATTAACTGATTTCGCAATAAAAAAGAACATTGATAAAAATCATAACGATGTTAATTTAAATCCACTGGAAAAATATATTCAAACTGGTATTGTCCCCACTTTAGTTACTTCAAGCAAAAATTTCATCAATATTTTTTCATCCTTCTCGTAACTTTGACTGTTATTAATTGAATCCGCGGCGAACGAACACGAAATGTGGACGTGCATGATTTACTTGGAATTCATTGCAAAAAAAATACTGCCTGGTGAGAAACGTGACAAAAGTGAACCCACCATAAACCCACTGTGAAAAAAAGAGAAAAAGTCATAAAAAAAATGCGTATAAATTAATGAATGCAGTTTTTGGTAACCCAAGCAACGCGCACCCAGCGCCCGATCCATAATCCGGATCACATCCGGCGACGGCGCGTGTCCTCTCAGCAGCATCCAACCAACGTGAACCAATATGGACACCACACCAGATGCAGTCACAGTTTGACACAGTTAATTAAAACAGAATACCCCACTTGTAAGGGAAGGGGACGGATCTGATTTTTTTTTGTTGCATAGGGGAGGGTGGGGACGGCCACGTGGTCCCGATATGAACAAGTAATTTTTGCAACCGTAATCCTATTATTATTTCGAAAAAAGATTAAAACAAAAACTGCAAGCTTGCAATTTTACGATAACAAAAAGTCGAAAATCGAGCTTAAAAAAAGTTGTTGCCACTAATCCATTCTTTTTTTTTCGCTGAAATCGCTTAGTCTCGACACCAGCGAAATTGCATCCCGACATTGCAGGGTAAAATCCGAAAATGGTTTTGTTCTACGGTGCGTGCTCATCGATAAATTATAACAGATTCCAATTACTATTAACAAGCTCGCGTGGGGATTTCGAAACTTGCCCAATTTGGTGCACTCCCGCGCGGGATATATTTTTTTCGCCTTTTCCGTGCATGTTTCATGTAGTTTATCTGTGTTTCTGAGGTTAACTACTGCAGTGATGTTTTTTTGGTTGTTGCCGCGTTTCCAAGCGATCAAAATTTATAACGAGCTTTTGGTCGGAAATAATGGGAGGAAAGTGGTTAGGATGTGCCGAGAGCGAGTTTTTATCGTGGGTTATAATAGCCCTAAAGCTTAGCAGTTTGATCTAGGGCGTGGTTTTATAGTATTTGTACAAACATGACGAGCACTAAATTGTCCTGAACCTGTTCAGAATTAGGTTAAATTTCATGCACAAATAGTTCGACAGTAGTGTGGAATCTTTAATATTTTCCACTCCTTAGGAACAGGAGTCCTGCTAGTTAAATTTATTCATTAACTTTAAAAAAATAAAGCTGTCAAAAAATTACTATCTGTCTTTTTTATTTTGCTCCAATAATAAAACTGACTAAATGTAATCGATTAATTAAAGGTCAGTAAAATCTAAATTAAAAAAAAAGAATTTCAGTAAAGTTTGAAGCAAGCTATAGGCAAACTAAAAGAAGATAAATCAAAACTAATTATGTGCGTCCATCCCCAAAAATTCCCAGGACAGAAATCCCGGGATTCTCCTAAACCGGGAATTCCCGAATCCCGGGATTTTTTTTTTTTTTTTTGCAGGTTTTGGTCTGGAAACTCAGATTTGGTTGTGGAAATAGATGAACAGTTAAATACTTAGTTATCGATAAGAATTTTAAAGCGATCATTAGTGCGCTGACCACGGGGCGGGGACGCGTTGTCTTGTTTTTGCATGCTCATTTTCATTTCTTTTGTGTCGCTGTTTATGTGCTTGGGTGCGTGCTTATTATAATTAAATAATGGGGGGGTCATTGTGCTAATGAATATTGTTGCGTGGCAGTCGAAGTCGTGATTATTCAGGGTAATTTTTTTTGTGTGTGCTTTTGTGTCGCTGTTCGTATGGGGTGAGGGATTGTGGTAATTTTACTGTCTGCGAGTAAATTTATCAACTCACTATATGATTTATATAATTGTTTATATTATTCCTCATCCTTTCCTTTCCTGTAACATACCATCTCCTCATACCATATATGATCAAATTGTTTAAATTAACGATACTTTCTAGAACAGCATGGGAACCATCTGGAGTATTTATATTTTAAATTACTGCAATTTTTTTACAGCTTCCTGGAATCATCTTGATTTTATTTATTATATTTATTATATGTATTATATTTGTTTTATTTATTATTTTTACAAAACTACATGCTTATTATATAATACACTAAAGACTCACATTTACACGTACAAACTTCCAAATCATTTAATACATTACGCATTCAACCATTTTCATCGGCCCGATGAAATTCCCCTAACCCCCATTCCAAACCTCCCAAAAATATTCCGTTCCCTTTTAAAAGTCGCATGGGTTCCCTGCACTTTTGCCACTAGTGAACAACAAAAACATCCCCTCCCAAATCCCCACGGGACTGTATGGGCGTAGCCTTGGAGCACAGTGTGGAAATTTACGTTCTTAGATATTTTTGGATGTACCGGGCAGCAATCAAATTGTCTAAGAATATTGAATTGACCATTGTGGCACCCCCTACAGCGTGGTGCAGACCCGTTATGCTATGCTATGCTATGCTATGCTATGCTATGCTATGCTAGTTATCGATAAGAATTTTAAAGCATAAGCAAATTTGAATTCGGCATATATCAACATTTATTTGGCTTATAAGGCAAAACTATTAAAATTTTAGTTTACGGAACCACAAACTGCCTGGTGCTATAATTTATAATTTGGTTACTATAATTTATAATTTATAATTTCTAATTTATTTTAGCCATGAATAAAATCCATAAATTCGTGCATTTTTATGCACGATTTCATGAATAAAATTCATGAAATCATGAAAGGTATCATGAAATCATGCACAAAATTATTCACGAATTCACGAATCCAAATTCACGATTTCTCGCACACTTTTCTTTTTGTGTATTTTCCATTAAAGTTTATTTGTTTTTCTCAAAATTTACCTTTAATGATGATTTAAAACTAGAAAAAATCATATTTAATTATATTTCATCAAACATCGACACCTGGAGTAAATTAGAACAATATTAACGAATTAAGACAGCTGTTTTAGCCAATATTTTTTCCATAATGTTCTGATTATTTAAAAAAAAATCTGTACATAGATGATTTTTGTATTATTTTTTTAGGTGAGTTGCTCCATCCTGCCATTTTTCGTGAATCTTTTTGTAATATCTTAGGCTATTTCGTGGGCTAAATCGTGGGCTCACCTTCAAATTTGATTTTTATTTTATTTTTCCTACAAATTTGTCGAATTTCCTACAGGTTTGTCTTTGACAACTTTTTGATACGATGCAACGGCTTCGAGATACAGCGATATTTAAAATACGAAAAATATTGAAAACACTTACGCCCTTCTTAACTGTAATTATCTAAAAAAATTTATTGAAATCTGAGAGGATCGAAAAAAAATACCTAAAATAATCCTGTTTTGGGTTGGAATTGCTCATTAACAAAACAAATAGTACACCAATTTTCAAATGTATTGCTCTGAAATATCCTGTACCTATTCAGACTGCAGTCCCGATTTTCCCCAGTTGGCGGTATTGACTTAAAGATAATTTGTAAAATATGTTTTATAAAAAACATGAAAATGTAAACTTTTCAAAAAATTTACATTGGAGTGTATCATTTTATTTGTTATTTTTTTTACAGTTTCAATGAAATTTTTAAGCTTTTGTAGTCATTTCATATAAGAAAATAAAAGAAATATGTTAATAAGAATTTCAAGATTACAAATGATAAATAATTTGAATCACATTGGATTAAAAATGATGATTGTTTAAAAATCCAAAGCACAACAAAGAACAAAAAACAACAATTTTATTTTTTTAAACTAAATATGTTTTTTTAACCAACTAAAAATTTGTTTAGATTGAAGCATAGATTATCACATATTGAGCTAATTCTATGATTTTAAGCTTGAAAAACATAACAAATTTAATGAAAAAAAAATCTAACAAATCCCGGGATTTAAAAAATATTTTTCCTGTTTCCCGGGAAATTCTGCCCAGGAAAGCATTACTGTCCTACAATTTCTTTTTTTTTTCATTTTTGTAATAACCAAGCTTAATTATTTCTTCCAACTCTAATAACCTTAACAAATCAGAACAAAAAGTTATCAAAGGCAATATTAAAGCTACATTGAATCTATTATGAAATTAGTTATGTCAAACTGTTCACCATCAGTCGAACATAAGTCAAAATAAAGAAAAAAACAAAATCTGTAAAAAAAAATATTTTTAATCAAGCAATTATTTTTAATCAAGCAAAATAAGGCCGTTTTTTTGCGTAAACATAACAATGAATCGTATTGGAATAAATGATGATTGAAATTTAGGCGCATGGATCTTATCTTTCCACAGCCGGCTGTCTAAGATTAGATCTCAAACAAATATTCGCGTCGGGATTAAAATATAAAATACACTGAAATAATAATAACACTTTCTCAGCAGCAGCATCCGACTGCGTGCTTTGAGAATAAATTTTCAATCCTGTTAAAATAATAAACCTCACTTAATCTAAACGGGAATTGTCTCATCAGCAGCATCCGATTGCTTGCCTTGAGAATAAATATCTAACAGTTAACTTCATTTATGCCAATGGTCGTATCGCTTGCTTAGGGCGAATCCCAGACCTTTACCCATCACAACTACCAACTACACGCTACATTTACGCATCCTCGTTGTTTAAATTCGATTAAATTTTATCAAATGGTCAGTTTGATCGAGTTCCACAATAAGGTTGGGAAATAGAGCCTTTTAAAAATATTTGTACCAGCCTAATGTTTTTTTAGATTGAGATTTTTGAAAAGTATCAAAGAAAATAAAATACAAATAAAAGGGCATAAACGAATTATTTGGCCCTTTTAAAATGTTATTTGTGATTTTAAAAAATCTTAAAATATTGTTGAAAACTCTCTACGAAATCGGCCGATTTCGACCATTTTTATATTTTGTATTTTTTGATTTGGCTTAAAATTTGTGGGGGCTTTCCCTATGACCAAATAAGCTATTTTGCGTCATTGGTTCACCCATACAAGTCTCCATACAATTTTGGCTGCTGTCCATACAAAAATGGTACGTAAATATTCAAACAGTTGTAACTTTTGAGTGAATTTTCTGATCAATTTGGTGTCTTCGGCAAAGTTGTAGGTATTGTTGAGGACTTTTGAGAAAAAAATAGGTACACGGAAAAAAAAAAATTATCAACTTTTTTTTCACTAAAACTCAATTTCCCAAACCTCATATTTTTTGATTTTCGAGATTTTTTGATATGTTTTAGGGGACAAAAATCCGCAACTTTTGTGCCATAGAGAAACATGGTCAAAAAATCTGCCGCCGAGTTATGAATTTTTGAAAAAATAGTGATTTTTGGAAAAAAACAAAGTTTTATGTAAAAATAAGTTTGACTTCATTTTTTAATGCAAAATTGAATTTGCAATCGAAAAGTACTTTACAGATTTTTTGATAAAGGGCTCCGTTTTCAAGATACAGCCACCGAATGTTTGATTTTAGCAAATATTTGCAGTTTTTCAATTTTTAAAAAAAGTGACCATGAGTGACCGTTCCTAAAGTTCACTAACATTTTAAAAGGGCCAAACATTGAATATTACGCCCATTTAAAATGATAGTCTTGATTTAAAAAAAAATGAAAATATTTTTTTCGAAAGGATCGGAAAATTTCACGAATTTTTCACGTATTAAAATTGAAAATCGGATCATTATTTGCTGAGATATGGTCATTAGAAAATGGTGGGTTGTTTTGGTGAGATTAGGAAACCTCAATTTTCGTGTTTCTTTTTCTTAAAGCAGCTCTATCTCAGCAACCCGAGGTCCAATCTTCAATGTCTCTTAGACAATTTTATAGCAAATTTTCTGAACTTTTCAAAAAAAATATTTTTAGAAACGATCACTCATGGTCACTATTTTTAAAAATTGAAAAACTGCAAATATTTCGCTAAAATCAAACTTTCGGTGAAAACGGAGCCCTTTATCAAAAAATCTGTAAAGTACTTTTCGACTGCAAATTAATTTTTCATTAAAAAATAATGTCAAACTTATTTTTGCATGAAACTTCGATTTTTTCAAAAATTTATAACTCGGTGGCAGATTATTTTTACCATGTTTCTCTATGGCTCAAAAGTTGCGGATTTTTGTCCCCTAAAACATATCAAAAAATCTCGAAAATCAAAAAATATGCATTCTGGGAAATTGAGTTTTAGTGAAAAAAAAGTTTGAAAAGAAATTTTTTTTCCGTGTACCTATTTATTTCTCAAAAATCCTCAACAATACCTACAACTTTGCCGAAGACACCAAATTGGTTAGAAAATTCACTCAAAAGTTACAGCTGTTTTTAATATTTACATACCATTTTTGTATGGACAGCAGCCAAAATGGTATGGAGACTTGTATGGATGAACCAATCACACAAAATAGTTTATTTGGTCATAGGGAAGGCCCACACAAAGTTTGAGCCAAATAAAAAAATACAAAAAAAATCCATTTCCGGTTTTGGTAGAGAATTGCTCTGTTGTCAAAAGGTTGAGATTATTTGACACGAGTTACACTTTTTCACAATAAAAATCGGTTTCTAAGTTTCCAAGATATCATTGATTGAAAAATGAGATTCGAAAGAGTAGCGTTATTGTAATTCCTTGCAGGGCTTTATCTCAGCAACCAATGACAAAATTAAAAAAAAAATAGTTTGCTTAGACCCCCCCGACAAAATACAGTCCAGATTTGATTATCTGAAGGCATCGGAAAAATTCCACTTGAGATAATCGAATTAAGACAAAAAAAATGTTTTTTTTTTTCGCTGTCTTAGTTTTGATTGTTTAACTTAAATGAGACCTCAAGAGTATCAACAAGACAAGTTATTTAGAATTTTTAAACCCAGGTTCAAATTTTGATAAAATGTGATTTTTGAAACAAGAAAATGAATCGATTATCTGAGCATTGCACCTCAATCTGTTTCTTCCAGTTTCTTTAATTTCAATAACTACTCACCTCTAGCCCCATCAATCCCGTCCATCCACCATCGCGGATTAAATTAACTCCCAAAAACGTTTTCCGCGGTCCAAAATGGGTCACAAACAATTTCATCCCGAATTGAATTGAATTCTGAGCTCTACTCGCGCCAACAGCAACAACAACAACCTCCCTAACAAAAGGACAAATTTTCGGATTGAACACAAAACGCCCCAGCAATACACATTTATCAGTGAATTTTATCACTTTATTTCAATTATTCATACATGCTATGGCAAATTTTTGTTCCGTTGTTCTGTGTCGAAGCACACTGCACTATCTTTGTAGTTGGCGCGCGCACATCCACGTTTGAACAGTTATGATATTTTTTTTTGCGCGTACTACCTAATTTTTGCTCGCGGCTTTTAGCTCTTTGTGTGAGTGTGTGCTTTTTTATGGCAGCAAATTGCGCGCTTTTGTCCGTTGTGTCCAAAAGCTGCGTGGGAATAAAAATATAATCTCTCTCTCTATGCAACGTGGCGCAAAACTTAACAATTTAAAATTTGAAAACAACATAAACAATTTAAACACGAGTTTTGAGTATTTAGAGTTCCTTTTCGTACTTTTCCAGATCGTAGAGGACTTCGAGCACGCAGCCCATGCTCCAGGCCTGCGTCCGGCACGAGTCGTTGCAGTAGGCGCCATTTTCGTTGGTGAGTTCGGCGAGGCCGCGCCAGTGACAGCGCTGCAGCTCGTTTAGGTGCGTCTGCAGGATGGACCACGTTTCGGCGACCGTTTCCTTGAGCAGTCCGTTGGCCTTGGCGAAGAAGAGTCGGGCGCGGAGGTAGAACCCGATTGGCCACACCCACTCGGGCCCGTTGTGGTAGTTGGCGCCGTGCGAGACGGACTTGTCGTCGCTGTCGATGGAGTTGTCGTAGTTTCCGCGGTAGCCCCAGTCCTCGAAGTCGAGCGTCTTCATGCCGAGCGGTCCGAGCAGGTACTTTTTGGCGGTTTCGAGCGCTCTCCAGGCGTGCTTGGGGTCGCACAGTTCGGGGGCGACACAGAGGGCGATCGGGAAGTTGCAGCGGAGTTGGAAGTCGGTCCAGGGGATTTCCGAGCCGAGCGTGTCCTTGTACATGCCCTTCTTGTTGACGAACTTGCTGTCGGTGGATTCGTCCACGTAAAAGTGCTTCTCGAAGTTGTCGGAGATTTTGTCCGCCCACTGTTTGTACGTCCAGGTGGTTTTGGTTCCGTTGGTGGTGCGTTCAACGCCGGTGCAAGGGATGACCTTTTCCTCGGCCATTCGCTGCATGAACCGCAAACTGGCCATCTGCAGACCGACCAACTCGACGGCCGAGCCATCGCGCGGTGACGAGGGGACGCCCCGGTTGCCGGACTTGTCGCACGAGCCCATCTTGTCCATCCAGGTGCCGCAGTTGGCGTTGTTGCCACCAAACACGAAGCCCGTCTCCGGGTTGATTCCAATCCGGTTGTTGAAGCCCTTGTCCTTCATGTGCGCATCGATGCGAGTTCCGGCGTTACGCTCGCGGTACGACAGCCCCTGGAAGTGTACAGCCAGCGCTTCTTGGATCGTTTCGTACAACAGTTGGTCACACTCACCAGGAGCCTTCGGCTCGCTGTCGTCCGTCGGGTACAACCGAGATACCTTGTCCTTCAGGATCGCCTTACCATTGGGCGCTTCCTCGACGTACAACTTCACGCAGTACATCCACCACCAAATCGCGTCCCGACAGTTGAACCGTGCGTTCAACCCACCATCCAGCAAGTTCGGAATCAACCCGTGACGAAGACATCCACCAAATCCGAGAATCATATACCGAGCCTCGTCGAACCGACCCGTCAGGAACATCAGTCCACGCAGCGCAATGAACGTGTCCCGACCCCAGCAGCGCATGTAACCGGTCGCAAAGTGCGGCAATCCAGCGGCCAACGTCGAGCAGCGCTCCGGCGGCTTCGGATCGTTCACATTAGGACTGAGCTTTGGCAAATTCGCCGACGGCGCAACCCTCACACACTGAACCGACCCCAACGCCAACCTCTTCCCAAACGTCGACCCTTGCCGCACGAAATCCGTCATCCTGTTGCAAGCCGCCGCAATCGCCAACCGATGAACCCCCGTCAAAATCACGTCAAAGTAGCTCGGAATCATGTACCGCGGAATCTGCTTCAGCGCAGCCAAATTCTTCTCCAACCAACTCGCCACCGGCGCCAAATTCGGATAGTTCTTCAACCGCAACGAACAGTGATCGATCAGCCAATCCCCCGTCCGCAAATTGTTCGCCAACGGATGGCCCAAATCATTGCTCGGTCCAATATCGCTCAAAATCGAAACAATCCCCTGCAACCCACAATAAACCAAATCTCCATACCCAGGCAGATTGTACGGACCCCCGCCATTGTCTCGCTCCTCCTCCGCACAACAATACAGCAAATTGTTGAAATCAACCAAATCCAACTTCCCCAGCAAATGCTGCAACTCAGCATACCGCGATCCCTTGTCACAATGAAACTCCCGCACCAGCTCCTGCAGATTGTCAAAGTGAGGCTTCACGCTGTCCTTGAGCGCCACCCGGATGGCCACCACCGAGCCCGGCTTCAAATTCACAAAGTCCAGCTGCGTCGTGTTCCCGTCGATGATGGCCTCCTTGCGGAAAATGTCCGACTCCTCCAGCTTGAGGTTCTTGCGCAGGTCCACGCAGTACTCGTTCACGCCGTTGATGTAGTGCTCGTCCTTTTTGAACTCGGACGGACGGTCGAACGTTTGGCCGGCCCTAAAAATTGAAAATAAATCATTATTTGTTAAACCTCAAATATTTGGCATTTTTTCAATCTAGAAAAAACTGTCAAAAAATCATTTAAATCATTTTCCACACGAAAACCCGGACCAAGGCAAAACTTTTAGAATTTTAAGAATTTCGAGAATTTTAAGAAATTTAAGAATTTTAAGAATTTTAAGAATTTTAAGAATTTTAAGAATTTTAAGAATTTTAAGAGTTTTAAGAATTTTAAGAATTTTAAGAATTTTAAGAATTTTAAGAATTTTAAGAATTTTAAGAATTTTAAGAATTTTAAGAATTTTAAGAATTTTAAGAATTTTAAGAATTTTAAGAATTTTAAGAATTTTAAGAATTTTAAGAATTTTAAGAATTTTAAGAATTTTAAGAATTTTAAGAATTTTAAGAATTTTAAGAATTTTAAGAATTTTAAGAATTTTAAGAATTTTAAGAATTTTAAGAATTTTAAGAATTTTAAGAATTTTAAGAATTTTAAGAATTTTAAAAATTTTAAGAATTTTAAGAATTTTAAGAATTTTAAGAATTTTAAAAATTTTAAGAATTTTAAGAATTTTAAGAATTTTAAGAATTTTAAGAATTTTAAGAATTTTAAGAATTTTAAGAATTTTAAGAATTTTAAGAATTTTAAGAATTTTAAGAATTTTAAGAATTTTAAGAATTTTAAGAATTTTAAGAATTTTAAGAATTTTAAGAATTTTAAGAATTTTAAGAATTTTAAGAATTTTAAGAATTTTAAGAATTTTAAGAATTTTAAGAATTTTAAGAATTTTAAGAATTTTAAGAATTTTAAGAATTTTAAGAATTTTAAGAATTTTAAGAATTTTAAGAATTTTAAGAATTTTAAGAATTTTAAGAATTTTAAGAATTTTAAGAATTTTAAGAATTTTAAGAATTTTAAGAATTTTAAGAATTTTAAGAATTTTAAGAATTTTAAGAATTTTAAGAATTTTAAAATTTTAAGAATTTTAAGAATTTTAAGAATTTTAAGAATTTTAAAATTTTAAGAATTTTAAGAATTTTAAGAATTTTAAGAATTTTAAGAATTTTAAGAATTTTAAGAATTTTAAGAATTTTAAGAATTTTAAGAATTTTAAGAATTTTAAGAATTTTAAGAATTTTAAGAATTTTAAGAATTTTAAGAATTTTAAGAATTTTAAGAATTTTAAGAATTTTAAGAATTTTAAGAATTTTAAGAATTTTAAGAATTTTAAGAATTTTAAGAATTTTAAGAATTTTAAGAATTTTAAGAATTTTAAGAATTTTAAGAATTTTAAGAATTTTAAGAATTTTAAGAATTTTAAGAATTTTAAGAATTTTAAGAATTTTAAGAATTTTAAGAATTTTAAGAATTTTAAGAATTTTAAGAATTTTAAGAATTTTAAGAATTTTAAGAATTTTAAGAATTTTAAGAATTTTAAGAATTCGTTTTCGTTTTCGTTTTCGTTTTACGGAGCAAGGTGGGGGACGCGGCCTCAAGTCAGTCCAAGTCCGGTTTCTTGTGGAAAAAAGGGTAGTGGCCGAACTAGTATTGCATACCAAATGAACACCACCGGAAGATATAGGGGATCGGGAGGGGGAAGGCGAAAGAAAATTAGTGTAGGTGTGAGTAGTAAGAATTTGGATGACTTGAGCAGTTACGTTAATCTAACTTTAAAACTGAATATAGGAAATCTGAAATTATGATTCAATCAAAAACTCAATTGAGATTTATACAAAGGGAACCTATGATGTATTTCAAATCTAAAGGTAATCAAATAAATTAACTGGAAAATGAAAGATGAAAACTAACTTGTCAGGGGCATTTTTTCTGGACCCCGTCCTGTCGCGTCCGTCAGTAGTCTTGTCGTACACTGCAACTAACTTTAATTTAACTAATCATTTATGTCCAATTATTCATTTCAGAAAAACTAACTAACTTGAAACAACAACCTCAACTAAACTGTCTGAAAGTAACTTGAATCTCAAATCCCCGAAATTTTAACCAAACATTTCTTTGCCTATTTTTAAAACCTGTCTTGCTGCTTCCAAAAACAATTAACATTAATGAAACGTTCATATTTTACAAGTTGATCACTCGTTGTTAAGACGAATATTTCGTGCCTTCCATTTCATTATGGCACACAAGCTCTGCAAACAAGAGTGTATCCCTATCATATATCTTATGTAATTTGAGTGAAAGAGACACAATCCTGTTCACACCTGTGTGTCCTTTTGAAATGTTAGGCTCTATTTGATCGTCAAAACTCCAGTAGATCCTCGATTCGCAACAATGATCGATACAACCATAATCCGAAAACCGTTAGTTCAACAGATTAACGAATTTTGTCCGATATCATTTCATTATTGATTGATCGAGACTCTATGGATTTTTGACAATTCAGAATGGTTAGTATACCACTTCAATTGAAATCAGAAATTCTGATAGCATTACTAAACTGGCTTACACATAACTGAAGTCTGGAATTATTAAACAACCTAGAAAAAGTTACAAAAAAACTAACTATTCCTCCCCATTATCAAACAGTTTTAAACCTGTTTCTAACAGATTTTACGAACAAGAATATTGAGACTCGAATAAAAAAATTTCAATATCTTGTAATTTTACATATTATAAAAGCTGTGATTTCTATCAACACAAGTATATAAATATAAAATAAATGTGTGATATATATCAACATCGGAAACCATCTTTGCAAGTAGCCCTGAAACGACGGCAACGTGTGGCTCCATCTCCAGGGAATTTTAAGAATTTTAAGAATTTTAAGAATTTTAAGAATTTTAAGAATTTTAAGAATTTTAAGAATTTTAAGAATTTTAAGAATTTTAAGAATTTTAAGAATTTTAAGAATTTTAAGAATTTTAAGAATTTTAAGGATTTTAAGAATTTTAAGAATTTTAAGAATTCTAAGAATTTTAAGAATTTTAAGAATTTTAAGAATTTTAAGAATTTTAAGAATTTTAAGAATTTTAAGAATTTTAAGAATTTTAAGAATTTTAAGAATTTTAAGAATTTTAAGAATTTTAAGAATTTTAAGAATTTTAAGAATTTTAAGAATTTTAAGAATTTTAAGAATTTTAAGAATTTTGAGAATTTTGAGAATTTTAAAAATTTTAAGAATTTTTGAATGATTTGAATTATTTGAATTATTTGAATTATTTGAATTATTTGAATTATTTGAATTATTTGAATTATTTGAATTATTTGAATTATTTGAATTATTTGAATTATTTGAATTATTTGAATTATTTGAATTATTTGAATTATTTGAATTATTTGAATTATTTGAATTATTTGAATTATTTGAATTATTTGAATTATTTGAATTATTTGAATTATTTGAATTATTTGAATTATTTGAATTATTTGAATTATTTGAATTATTTGAATTATTTGAATTATTTGAATTATTTGAATTATTTGAATTATTTGAATTATTTGAATTATTTGAATTATTTGAATTATTTGAATTATTTGAATTATTTGAATTATTTGAATTATTTGAATTATTTGAATTATTTGAATTATTTGAATTATTTGAATTATTTGAATTATTTGAATTATTTGAATTATTTGAATTATTTGAATTATTTGAATTATTTGAATTATTTGAATTATTTGAATTATTTGAATTATTTGAATTATTTGAATTATTTGAATTATTTGAATTATTTGAATTATTTGAATTATTTGAATTATTTGAATTATTTGAATTATTTGAATTATTTGAATTATTTGAATTATTTGAATTATTTGAATTATTTGAATTATTTGAATTATTTGAATTATTTGAATTATTTGAATTATTTGAATTATTTGAATTATTTGAATTATTTGAATTATTTGAATTATTTGAATTATTTGAATTATTTGAATTATTTGAATTATTTGAATTATTTGAATTATTTGAATTATTTGAATTATTTGAATTATTTGAATTATTTGAATTATTTGAATTATTTGAATTATTTGAATTATTTGAATTATTTGAATTATTTGAATTATTTGAATTATTTGAATTATTTGAATTATTTGAATTATTTGAATTATTTGAATTAGGTATTTGAATTATTTGAATTATTTGAATTATTTGAATTATTTGAATTATTTGAATTATTTGAATTATTTGAATTATTTGAATTATTTGAATTATTTGAATTATTTGAATTATTTGAATTATTTGAATTATTCGAATTATTTGAATTATTTGAATTATTTGAATTATTTGAATTATTTGAATTATTTGAATTATTTGAATTATTTGAATTATTTGAATTATTTGAATTATTTGAATTATTTGAATTATTTGAATTATTTGAATTATTTGAATTATTTGAATTTTTTAAATTATTTAAATTATTTGAATTGTTTGAGTTATTTGAATTATTTGAATTATTTGTTTAAATTTTTATCTCTATATTAATTCGTTTTAATTTTTTTGTATAATTTCAATGATTTGATCTCTTAATCTTTTTTGAATTTTTGGAATTAGTGATTTAAGATTTTTTATTTTTAGATTTTTATTTCAATTGTTTTTAAATTTATCGATTTTTTATCCTTTCCCCAATTTTCCCTGCATAATTTATTTTCTTTCCTGCATCATTCCATTTGATGCGGGAGCAAACCCGTAAGCATTTTTTTTAATCTTTGATTTTTTTAAATATTTTTTAACAGCTTCTTTTCGCAAAAAATAGTCTTTCTTTCATCTTTTAAATAAATATTTTTAATATGTTTTTTCTTATGTTTATTTTTTTTTAAATTTTTATGTTTTTTCTTATTTTTATAATTTTGAATTTGTGATTTTTTTTTAATTTTTTCATGTCTTGATGTTTTTTATATGTTATAATTTGAAGATTTTTAAAATTTTTTAAAGCTTTTATTTTTTTATCTATTTAGAATTGTTTTATATTTTTTCAATACCTTGAGAAGTCTTATTTTTTAAATTTTTAAGTTGTTTAACTTTCAGAATTTTCTTGTTTTTTCATTTTAATTTTCAGATTTTTTTTATTGGGCTGGAACAAATTTTATTTAAAGTTTTCGTCACCCCCATTCAAAGTTGGTCCAAAAATCCAGGAGTCAAAAAAAAATAAAAAAAAAACTTCAAAATTTCAAAGGAAATTGATTTAAAATGCATTCCGCTGCGTTTAAAATCATTTTTAGCATTGTGGTTTGGTTGAGCGTTTTAGCAGAATGCATTACTGTGAATACAAAGAGACGAGTTGTTCCTTTTAATTCCGCTATATATTTTAATATCTTGACAGATACGTATTTCGTCTACTACTTGCAGACTTCATCAGTGTTCTGTTCTGTCGAGAACAGAACACTGATGAAGTCTGCAAGTAGTAGACGAAATACGTATCTGTCAAGATATTAAAATATATAGCGGAATTAAAAGGAACAACTCGTCTCTTTGTATTCACATTTTTAGCATGTTTGGGTTGATTTAAACATCTTATGATTTTTTTAAAATTTTCGATGTTAAGTATCGCAAAAAAAAATTTTTCGATGATTTTTTTGTCTCCGTACATTTTTCCTTTTCTGAAAACTAATGATTGCAAAACCATTGAACTAGTGTAAAATGCATTTTAAAACACTTTTTGCATTCAAATTGTTATTGTTATTGGCTTGTTATTTTATTATTTTATATTTTTTTGTTTATAATTGTATTTTATTTTTTTCAGAAGTTTAGTTTTTTAAGCTTCTAAATATTTTTTCAAACTTCAAAATTTTCAAAGTTTTAATTTCAAAAATGTATTTTTTTATTTTTTTAAGATTTTAATATTTTTTTCTTTGAGCTTTCTTTTTTACAATTGTATTGATTTTGTATTTTTTTTTATTTGTTATATGTTTTAATTGTATAGATTTTTTTTTAAATTTTTTGAAAGAACTTTTGAAACTTTTGATTTTTATTTTTTTGGGTTTTTTCGTGTTACGCAGGAGCAATTTTTCCCTTTTACTTTTGTTTTTTTCAATTTCTTGAAAGCTTTTTTTTAATTTCGAATTTGTTTTGAATTTTTAAAATATTATTTTTATTTTATTGTTTTGAGTTCTTTTTTAATTTATTATGTTTTGTTTTATTTGCAGCTTTGTTTTTTCTTATGTTTTGGTTTTTGTTGTGTTTTTGAAGTTAATAAAAATAGAAACTTTCAATAATTAATTTTGACGAATATTCAACTAGTTATGTTTTTGGGAGTAATAATTTATAAGTTTTAGAATTTTGGATTTGAAGGATTTTTGAAACACGATTTTCCTATTCCCGATTTCCCGACTTAGACTTAGACCACCCGATTTAAAACCAACTTACTTCTTGTAAATCTGCACTTCAAACACAATCTCCAGAAGATTTCCCTCGAACCTCAGCGGCCGCACTCCCGTCGGTCCCGCCCACGGACTCGGATACCCGAACGCCGTGTGCGCCACCAAAATCACCGTCTCGTGATTCTGGCTCGAGTGCCGCGTCACCGCCACAATGTCCGGATTCATCTGGTCCACAAACAGCTGATCAAACCCGCGCGTGGCCAACCCACCGTGCAGCAGATTCAGCGCTTCCTTCACCGCCACGATGCCGGTCGTTTTGTCGACGTGCTTGCCCCACTCCTGGTACTGGCGCTCCTCGTCCACCACGTGAATCTGTGTCAGGGGGGAATGCGGTCAGTGGTTTTTGGTTTAATTTTTAAGGCTAATTTGTAACTCACGTGATGCGGGACCATTTCGTCGTAGCCGCGATTGCTGCCGGTTGCGCAGCATGCCATGGAAACGAGTGCTGCCGACGGGATTAGATCGAAGATGGTGCGCTTCTCGACTGGGGATGGGTTGTCGTGGGTCAGGTCCATGAAGAGGGCGTGCGCGATTGAAGGGGCGAGGATGCGCTTGGGGCAGGGGAAGAACGCTCCGACTGGGGCGCCGCCGTAACGGTGGACGAGACGGCCTTGCTCGTGCGAGTCCCACGCGGAGAGGGCTTCGCGAATTAGGGAGGTGATTCCGAGGCGGTTGACGAAGATGTTGTCTGTGTAGTCGGAGTTGGTGAATAGTTCCGCTACGACGTAGAGTTCTGGGTTGACCTTGCGGGCGGAATCGAGAAGCCATTCGGCCACGTGCAGCGGCGTCGAGTGACAGTTGTCCAGCCGAACGCCGTCGAAGATACGGGCCGTGGTGTCTACGTACTCCTTCATGTGCTTCCACAGGTACGGACTGTCTTCTGGTTTGTCGCCGTACCGTAGCTTGATGCTGTCACCCCAGGCGATCAACTCGCGGCGGATGTAAACATTGCCGGTGCCTTCCTGCGGACGGGCAAAGTCCTTCAACGGGTCACTGTTGATGACCCAACCGTTGTGCGCCATGAAGAGTTTGCCCGGACCGCCGTACATCATCTCCTCAATGTCTTTGAGCGACTTTCCTTGAACGCCGTACTGAGTGAAGTACTTCATGAACAGCGGATACTTGACCGAGATTCCCTTCACCTGAGGACCGTCAGCTTGTACCCGCTCGTACCTTGTCCCCGCCAAGCAGTTCTCAATGGCATAATCCAGATGACCCTGAATCTCCTTCCGGACTTCCTCGTTCAACCACTGCAACTTGGCACGGAACGCCTCAACGCACTTCCTCTTGCGGCTGTCCTCGTCAAAGCAATCCTTCCGGAACACGTTGTACGTTCGCATCGCCCGGTCAAAATCAATCTCCGCCCCCAACCGCCGATACTCCGGGTCATGCTTGAGCTGTAGATCCCCCTCGGGAACATCCTGCGCCGCAGTCGGACTCTGCTTCGACGCCTGCTCGCTGAACCGCGCCATGTACTTCTCAATATTACACTGGAACAGCTCGTGCAGCTTAATCTGGGGCAAATAGTTCGTATGAACCTGCCAACGCAGCGCGTCCAAATGATTGGCCGTCTCCACCACCGACGGAATTCCAACGTGCTCCAACAACCCAGCCGCCACATCCTCCCCAACCCTCGCCAGCATGGCATCCAGCAAGAAAGCCGGCCTCAAATGCGGACACGTAAAACAGTTATAACTGCACTCCGCGTACTCCCGGATCCAAATCGACTCATTCGCCGTATGATTCAACACAATGTCGCAAATTGACGCCATCCCCCACTCCTGCCGCATCTTCTTGACCACCCCCTCAACATCCTCAAACCCAACCGCGTGATCCTTATCGTTCGCAAAGTCCGGATTCACCTTCAGCTGGTTCTTCAGCGAATAAGCCGACCGCGACCCGCCCAACTCCTGAATCGGCGTAAAGTGAATCACATTGTAACCGCTCTCCTTCGCCACCCGCAACTTCGCCTCCCAGCTCCCAACCGGTCCCATCAACTTGGCAATCACCGTCTGACACCGGATCGCCTCCAGCGGAAGCACCGTCAACGAGTCGCCCTTTCCCACCGTCAAATTGGGCTCGACCTGGACATACAGCCCGGCCTGCGGTCCCTCCACGCCCTCGTACTGCACGTAAAAGTGGTACGCGCCCGAGTGGTTCAGGTGGACCGTGCAGTAGCAGTCGACATCGCGGATCGACACGAACTTGCTGCCGCCGGACTGGGAGAGCAGAGTGCCCGTCGGCGAGCACCATTGCAGCTGGGTGTAGACGTGGCGGTTAAAGTCCTTGCCTGTAAGAGGGAGAGAGAGAGCAGGATTTTTTTATTGATTCATTTTAAACTCAACTTAAAAATAATAAAAATATAGTTGCAAATGTTTTTTTTTTTTGGTTAATTTCGTCAAAACATTCAATAACTTTAGCAAAAATAAGAAGCAAGCCAGATAGCATGAGAGAAACTCTCTTTTGCCTTCTTCTCTCTCTGAGAAAATTTGAAGATAAATGAGAGTTACATGGTTGCTGTCTTAGCATTTGCTTTAAACGAAACTTGTAAATGTAAATACTTGTGCTGGTTTAGACCTTTTTTATAACTTTAAAAAAAATTGTTAATGAATATTCAGAAATAATAAATTAAATGGTTCAAAAACTTCACGAACCCAAAAATAGACAATATTGTTAACAATAACGGAGGGAAGCAAGACAGTAGACAAGAGAGAAATTCTCTTTTCCCTGAAATCCTCTTGCTTCTTTGCAGAGTAAACTTTAGCGTTCTCTTTATTATTTTAATCTCTCAGTAAATTAAGAGGGGAAAAAAAGTTGCGTACACGGAGAAAAAAGAGTTCCCAAAATCGTGAACACCCGTTCATGGAATTGGGAACCACGAACAAAGTGTTCAAATGCCATTGTACGATTTTCAAAAACGTACCATGGAATTTGAACACTTTGTTCGTGGTTCCCAATTCCATGAACGGGTGTTCACGATTTTGGGAACTCTTTTTTCTCCGTGTAGAACAAATCTGTCAAGAATAAGGATTTGTCCCAACTTTTTTTTTTAATATTCAAAAACTTGTATCTTGAGAACGGATTTTCTGTTCAATTTGGTGTCTTTGGCAGTGTTGTAGATCTTGCTTAGTACCCCTGAGAAAAAAACGACTCATAAAAAATCCTCAAATAGCATCGATTTTTTAAGTGACATGATATGTGTCCGATTTTTAATGTAAACAATTAAACAATCGTACAATTTCCCGTTCATTCGAAAAAAAATTGCAGTTTATGCAAAAAGTTGCAAAAAGATGATTTTTTCAGCACGAGTCGTACATTAATCCAACGAGGTTTACCGAGTTAGATGAATACGATGAGTGCTGAAAAACTAAATTTTTGCAACGACTTGTTTACAACATCCATGTATTAGTAAATTTACCGTTCAAAACAAAAAAATATTTAAAAATGTTACTTTTCCATACTAGTTTAGAAAAGTTCAACTTTTCAACACTCATTTCATTGCTGAAAAGTAGAACTGCCAAACATTGAATATTTTCAAAATATTTTTTTCTAAAAGATCGGAAAATTTTACGAATGTTTCATGTTTTAACATTGATAATCGGACCATTATTTGCTGAGATATCGTCATTAGAAAATGGTGGGTTGTTTTGGTGAGATTAAGAAAACTTCAATTTTCGTGTTCTTTTTCTTAAAGCGGCTCTATCTCAGCAACCCGAGCTCCAATCTTCAATGTCTCTTAGACCATTTTATAGCAAATTTTTTGAACTTTTCAAAAAAAATATTTTTAGAGATGGTCACTTGTGGTCACTATTTTTAAAAATTAAAAAACTGCAAATATTTCGCTAAAATCAAACTGAAAACGGAGCCCTTTATCAAAAAATCTGTAGAGTACTTTTCGATTGCAAATTCAATTTTGCATTAAAAAATAATGTCAAACTTGTTTTTGCATGAAACTTCGATTTTTTCCAAAAATCACTATTTTTCAAAAATTCATAACTCGGCGGCAGATTTTTTGACCATGTATCTCTATGGCTCAAAAGTTGCAGATTTTTGTCCCCTAAAACATATCAAAAAATCTCGAAAATCAAAAAATACGGATTTTGGGAAATTGAGTTTTAGTAAAAAAAAAGTTGATAAAAAAATCTGCAATTTTTTGTTCCGTGTACCTATTTTTTTCTCAAAAGTCCTCAACAATACCTACAACTTTGCCGAAGACACCAAATTGATCAGAAAACTCACTCAAAAGTTACAGCTGTTTGAATATTTACATACACTTTTTGTATGGACAGCAGCCAAAATTGTATGGAGACTTGTATGGGTAAACCAATGACGCAAAATAGCTTATTTGGTCATAGGGAAGGCCCCCACAAAGTTTGAGCCAAATAAAAAAAATACAAATAAAATCCATTTCCGGTTTTGGTAGAGAATTGCTCTCGTCTTTTTTCCAATTTGTGGCCACAAAATTAAAAATGTCTTTTTTTTTAAAGGTCCTATAAACCAAATTTAATTTTTTTGCTTTTTGAGTGTTTTTAGAACCACCTTGAGTCACGTGAAGAGCCACAGCTGACCACTTATTATGTAGACCAAATGTAATTATTATAAGAAAGATTTAATAAAGTATATTTAATTCAAAAAAAACCTTGAGTCACGGGTATTCAAAAAAGCAAAAAAATGAAAATTTGGTTTACAGGACCTTTTTTAAAAAACTCTGGATTTGTAAAGAGCTAGATGCAATCATTGTACAGACACTGAAAAAATCTGACATAGCAAACTCAAGTGTTTTTTCACGTGAGCTGCTCCAAAAATCATCACGATAATTTCACATGCTTATCCAATGACTTCGATAGTTTTTTCTGGTTCCATTGATGTGAAAATCATTTGAAATCAGCTGATCCCAACCGAAAACCGCTTCACTCTTTTATCACATGGTGTTCACTGCGGATTCAAGTGAATTCCACTTCGATTTGCCCCATTTGACTTTTCCTTTGATAGTGAAGGGAAATTCACGTTAAAACCAGATGTTTTGAATTTGAATGTCGAGTGTTGCAAATTAGTTCAGCAAATCAATAAGCAAGATGGCGAGAAGGAAAAATTCACGATTTGAGCTCGTCTTTTGAACTCGTTTTTTATTTCAATTATTCAAGGTATTCGTCTGAATTTTCACAAAGAATCGTTATTTTGACGATGGTAAGTAATGATGCAATTATAAAGTAATGCTTTGCTAAGAAGTTTCATAATACTTTTTGATTCCAGGAAACCAAGTTCGTGAGTCTTTTTTCAAGTGCAAAACATCCTGCGGATTACTGTGAACCGGATTGGGATGCAGCTTTAGGAGCATTCAGTGCTGGTGTTCGAGGACTCCGAAAGTGCAAAATTGTCCACGAAAGAGTATTTGCGGACAGTACGATGTGTACTTAAGTGACCAGTGAATGAGGATGACCAAGAGTTATGTGTTGTTGATAATTAAATATATGCGTGAAATAAAATGTGAAAAATAAAAAAAAACAATTTTTGGATTTTTTTACCGATATTTAACAGCAACAAAAGGAAAAAAAGTACGTGATTCCCATTTCACATTCACAAGGATTTCACGTGACAATCATGTGCGATGACACTTGAAGGTAACGTGTTTTTCATTTAATTATGATGAAAATTTCACTTGAATTTACCGCATCGCATTTTGAACCATTTTGATATGATTTTCACATGACATTCACATGCTTAGTGGTATGGGGCAGATTCATGTGTAAAACATGTGACATTACTATGCGCCTTTCTTTCAGTGGATCGCCTATCAATACCGTCAGAACAATCGAGATTATTAAAAGAGTTGACGAAATCAATGCAATGTTTTCTTCTTTCATAATCTGATATTTACAAACAACAACTGCACTTCACTTCACAGATTACAGCACATCGTTGCATCTCGTGCACATCGTTGTCGCTAAAAATATTCCTCCACGCAGCATTTTTTTTTCCGTGTGATTCACACAATACAATTTTCGAAACGGTTCTTTTCACTTGCTCTCAATGACCTGCCCACACAACAGTACCAAATTACATTCTCGTGACCTAGAAACACACTTTTTTCCGAAAACAGATGTTTCATCTCACTCCAACGGAAAGAAATTACTCGAAACAAACAAAAAAAAAATTCTTATCACTTCCCTCGCGACGACGACGACGACGACCTTCATCGTCCGCCAGGCGACCCCAGCGATCGAAAGACACTCAAAACTCACCGTCGGCCGGGTAGTTGCAGTAGATGGCCACTCGGCGGCCCAGCAGCGACGCCCCCGGGTGCACGTGGATCAGCGAGTTCTTCTTGAGCCGGTACAGCGTGCCCTCGCCCTTGTCGTTGTGGTGGATGGCCAGCTTGATTGACCCGGCGGCGTGTTCCGACATGTTGACCTCGGACGCTAGTGGCAGCTTCTGGAAGGGGAGGATCGAGAAGTTTTAGAATTAAAATTTGAGTTTGGTTTAACAATGAGATATTCGTGGACAACCTCAGCGTTCAGAAAAGAACCAATTCTTTTGAGGATCATCATGATTGCAGCAAAAATTATGACTTTTCAAAAACTGAACAAAAAAACACCGGAGAAAGCTAGAGTTAGAACCTGCAGGCGCCCGAGCAGGCAAACTACTAACTGACTGACTGGATTAAATGCATGGACGAGTGTGGCACACGATCCAGGCAGGTTTGTTATTGGTAATCTCAGGGTTGTGATAGTGGAAACCAAAACAATTCGTCGTCCATCACATGGGATTGATTTCCATTAGGGTCACCAAAGAAGAGGCAATCAAGCGAGAACAGTCTAACCTTGAATTGACAATCGCAAAAATAAAATCTAATTTTCTTTCTCGAAAAAAATGCAATCATGCTTAATTGTTTCGTCAAAACTAGTCCTTTCAGTAGCTGTGCCACTCGAAAGGCACGCCGCCGACGTGATTCATGGTTGTGTTGCTGTGTACGCCGAAACGTTCTTTTAATAATTAGCATGCTTAATCTGGGTGATGAATAGAGAGAATGCGTAACGTGATTTTTGAATGATCCCACTTTGTTTACATCTACAAAGTAGAAGGCTGCTCAAGCACAAGCATGACTTTTTTCTTACAGGTAAATGAGCTGTTTTATAATCAATAGTATTTGTTTCATGTTGCCTAGTTTTTCACTTTTCAAGCATAACAATGTTAAAAGGCCAAAGCCGAAGTGTAAACAAAGAGTCTATCCTGCTCACGTCAGCTTTATTGTTACATTAGGAACGAGCAAGATAGACTCTTTGTTTACATTTCGGCTTCAGCCCTATTACAATGTTTTGCTAGATTTTTTTGCTGGAAAATTGTGCGTATTTTTAAGTTTTGATCGGTTAAATAGGTTTTTATTTTTTACGCGTGACGAAGATAAATTCTCTGGCTGATTTGGGAATCTTTCAGCTGTCCAGCGAAAAAACATCTCTAATTCTAGCGAAGCTGATCCAACAAACAGAGCATGGATGGATAGTTACAACCGCATCGACTCCGTAAAAAACTTTCGTTCATAATTATAAAAAATGATGGTCTCGCCTTCAACTTTCTTAAGATTTTCACCACCAGGTTCTAAAAGCCACACATGTGTTATTCTTGCAAAAAAAAAAAAAAAAACAATTGTTAATGATCGATAACAATACTCTCTACTTTTGGCGAACCGTAAATTGGTTCCACTTTGACAGTTCAAAATTGGGGCCGTTTTGCGAACCACTATTCAGCAGGCAAAGTTGTAGGAATAAATTAAGACTACACCAGCCGTCCCCTAACATGACAGTTTTCGTGAGTTGCGCGTATCCACCGACAGATGGCAAGTGGGCCTCGTCGGAGTCCGCCCATTAAATACGCAACTCAAACTTTGCATGGGAAATTTTTTTTTCGTGACGGTTTTCGCGGCACGCTCCCTCCAACTTTTCGAGACTAATATTTTAAATTGGCGTATCTCTGAACAATTTTTTCAACAAAATGATTCCAGAATGCTTATTTTGCCGTTTAAAACCGAAATAAGACAAAAACTATATTTATTTAAACTATTTGCCATTATCAAATGTTTGGCTAGATAACATCGAAGGCCGCCATCTTAGGCCCACTGGGCCCACAAAAAGAGGTACGCTCAGTTTGTATGGAAGCTGTCAACATGCTCCCGGGCTGGACTACACCGAAAAAACATTTGAAAAAAAAAATCATCTTTTCAGGAAATTTCAGATTAGGCCAAATCTTTCATCAACTTATTATTTTTTGAAAAAAAAAATATTAAAAATAAATTATTTGCATTTTCTGAGCTTTTTGACATTTGTTAAAGAAGGTTTATATTTATTAAAATTAGATTATTGGAAATTTTATTTCAATATTTTGTCCCCGCCCCTTCAAAAATCACCCAACAATTCAGCGGGCAAAAAAAATGCAGAAAAAATCATCTTTTTATGAAAAAAAACTTATATAGTTGATTGTAACTATTTAAACAATAAATTTAAATTGTTTATTTTTTTGTATAATTAATCAAAAAATGCACTAGTAAAATGTGGGTCTCGTGGCGCAGGGGTAGCGGCTTCGGCTGCCGATCCCGATGATGCTATGAGACGCGGGTTCGATTCCCGCCTTATCCACTGAGCTTCTATCGGATGGTGAAGTAAAACGTCGGTCCCGGTTTCTCCTGTCTCGTCAGAGGCGCTGGAGCAGAAATCCCACGTTAGAGGAAGGCCATGCCCCGGGGGGCGTAGTGCCAATAGTTTCGTTTCGTTAGTAAAATTTTAGGAAAAAAATATCATACAATTTTCGGTAATAGCATTTAAACTGTATAAATATAAAGCAATATGTGATACTTTTTTCTTCAAAATTTTGGGAGCTTAGCTTGCAATTTAAAATTTAGTTTTCAGCATTGAATAAAACTTGTACCAGCCTTTTAATCACTGTTACATTTTAGAAACAAATTAAAAATACATAGATCAAACAAAAATATACAATATTATAAATAATATAAAATACTTTTTGCAATTCCACTGTGAAACTTTTCAGCACTAGTATCGAAAAGTAACATTTTTCAATTTTGTTTTGTTTTGAACGATGATTTTACTAAACACATGAATGTTTGACATAAAATTCCATTAAATAAGCGTTTTTCGGAATCGCAAAAAATGTTGTAAGCAACTCGTTGCATTCATTGATTTTTTCAGCACTCGTCGTATTTATCCAACTCGGTAAACCTCGTTGGATAAATGTACAACTCGTGCTGAAAAAATCTTCTTTTTGCAACTTGTTGCATAAACTACTATTGAACTCAGTTTTAATTCAAACATTTTCTCATAAATAATTTTAAAGAACTTTTCATGTTTAAACGAATGGGAAACTGGGAACAAACAATTATTATTTTTCAAAATATCGAGGTATTGACGGATTTTTTTTTTTGCAAAAAAAAAACTTACGTTGGTATTTCACGAAAATTTAAAATATATTCGAAGGAGTTCAAACATGATAAATTAGATTAAAAATGCAAGAAAATGTATTTTAACTGGTTTTTAGTTTATTAAACTTAAATTTTCATTAAAATTTTGATGTTTTCCGAATATTTTTTTTGCCCTCTGGTTATTCAGGACGACCATGGCGAGGAGGGGGGAAGGGGGGGGGGGGCAACATAAACTTTGAAAAATATTTGCAACGGCCTAAGGGGAAGTTTGTTTTTTTTTTTTTTTATTTTAGCAATCAATTCCAGTAATCTTGAATTGTGTTCATGAATTTGAGAACCACAAAGGAATTTATTCATGAGTATGGTGCATTTCTGGAGCAACATTTGAAAGGGGCGGTACGACATTGCTCTTACGGCCTTTCATTACACGCGTTTAAATGGGACGAAAGGCCGTAAGAGCAATGTCGTACCGCCCCTTTCAAATGTTGCTCCAGATTTGCACTATAAACGTGAATATAGTGCTTCGTGATTCTCAAATTCATGAGCACAAATCACGATTTGGAGAATTGACTTTTTTCCGTGCAAAACATTTTTTTAACTTAAAAAAAAATTAGTGATAATAAAAGTCGAATCAACTGAAAACAATTAGAAATGAATTTTCCTGCGTTTATTATCATATAGGTTTTCTATGCCAAGTGAAAAATATATAGTTTAACCCAACAGTGACGAACTTCTCGTCTCAGTGCCCTGATGCAAACAATAGAGTTATCTACGTGCTCATGTATTGCGTATACGTACACGAAAAAAGTGAGGTTAAATTTTGTACCGGCCAGCAAAACAAATGGCGTGCTAGTGTGCGTGATATCGTACCTAGATAACTCTATGATCAAAAGAATTCATCAACAAGGCTTTCTAGTCAGAAATTTACAAACCCATTTAAAGAATGTATACATGGCAGCTGGGAGTTTGATTGCATAAGATTTTCTGTCTCTTTCCAGCAAAAGTTTGTTGTCAAGCGACTACCAGATGTTTTTTTATAGAATGACCGTCTGATATGTCAGCCAACATATTTCGCAGGGCTGTGACAGCTCGCGCTCTCGACCGTTGTTTGCATCAGGACACTGTGACGAGAATTTCGTAATTTTTGGGTTAAATTATATTTTTTCACTGTCTAGGCCCAGCTTTATACTTAGAAATTAAAAAAAAGATTGCAAACAAATGCATTTTAAAACTTTTTTTTTTTCATTGAACTGTAGAAACCACGGTTTGTCCCTCTTATAAAAAAAAATATTAAAAAAAAATTTAGGACAGATTTTTTTTTCGAAATTAATAACATTTATTTAAGAATCCAAAAATTTATTCTTTAATAAAAAAATCTTTTTTATTAAGAATTTAAAAAATCTGTAAAAAAAATGTTTGAAGTGTTATTTTTTCTCCTTAACACCTAAAATCCCAAAATGTTTGTTTTCTCGCTCTAGTTTGGCGTCTGTAAATTTGATCATATCAAAAGCCCAAAATAGTGTCGAAAAGCATTACTTCCGAAACAAATGCTAAAAGTTGAGCATTTCGGCACTCAAATGAGTGATATAATGAACTTTTCAGCACTGTTATTTTCAAGCGAAACAAGCAATATCCCGAAACCAAGTTATTCCCAATGAATTTTTGCTATCAATTTAAATACAAACTTCAACGCTTGAGCTGCAATTAATTCATTTTTGAAATCAAGATATTTTCATTGGAAAAATTTGGCGCAAGTGCAACTTTTTTTGAAGATTTTTCGTTGTTGTTGTATTTTTTAAGGCTCTGAAAGGCATCATTCACGATCGGCCATTTGGCGGCCATCTTTGTTTTAGAAAAAAAATACAAATCTTTTTTCATAACGTATTCATCAAAAAACGGGTTTCTTTGTGTTGTTTGTAGAAGCGTTTTACATATAGTTATTTTTTTCTTATTTGGCCGATCGGAAATGGTGCCTTTCAGAGCCTTAAGTTATTGAATATCAATAAAATAGGGATTTAATCAATGTTTGGCCATCAAAAATAAATTTCTTTGAGACTTAAACAAAATGTTTTCTTAATAATTTTTAAAACGTCTTGACCATTGGCATAATAAACTGCCATATTTGTGGAAATTTGAGTTGAAATAAGATAACAATAAAATAATTTGCGATCCAGAAGGGGACTTAAAAAAGTTACTGCTAAAAATAATTGAGATCGATTCTAGCAATCGCTTGACTCAGTATTTTCAACACACACAACTCAATTCCAATCTAAGCCTTTTTATGGCGTCAAATTTCACAACATCAACGACCTGCTGTTCAATTACCCCACAGCTGATCAAGCTAATTGATCTCGTTCGATCACGCAATCCTCTCTCGATCGACGCCAGACGACTCTAGTTCTTGTTTCCGCCTCATTGCGATCCGCGGTCAACCCCGGTTTGGCACGCGTCCAACTTCCTCACTTTCCTCTCAGAATCCCAACGCCGCTTGTTCGTTCGTTCGTTCCTCCCAGAGCTGCAAATCCGACGCGCTTCTAATTAAACTCTGAATCAGGCTGACCTCGACCTCCTGAATCGCTGTGCAGCTGTGTACTAAGCTGAGCTGGTTGTTGGTAAACCGATTCCGTCGAGACTGCCGCCGCCGATGAAAACAAACTCTTGTTTGTAGAAATTTTCCGATCTTCTTGTCTGCTTCCCTTCTCTTCCTCGGTCCCAGGAATTACCGCACATAGCCGTGACGACCTTTTGGCCTTCAGACGAACGGCCCCGTTCGAAAATAACTCACGTGTTCCGCAGATCGTTAGGCCAGAGGGGAACCGTAAATAGACGTCGCAGGACAATTTAGGTCACTTAATCCAGTTTAAGATTTTAATTCAATTTCTCACAATTAATTTCTCCACCCACAGATTTGATCCATGCGACCCAGCCCCGGAAAATCGGGGCCAAGGAGAATCTTCGCTCAAAATATCCTTCAAAATCTCGGAACCAAGAACGTCGCAAAATTCCGTCAAATTCCAGCGCCTCCGACCGGCACTTACCAGCTTCGATAACAGGGTGCACTAATTCAACGCGTTTTCACCGGTATTTGCAAATTTTTCACACACTTTTTCGACGCGCACCGAACTCAAGAACCGATCCGCCTCACTCCAGAAGATTTTTGAAACTCAACGCGACTCAAGGTGACCTTGCTGCCGACTCGCGGGCAGGGATGCTTTTGAACTGTTGACACTTCTTTTTCGGTGGGTGGTGGGGTGGGATACGAATAGAAAAAAAACGTAAACAAATCGCGATATCGGGGGAGTGGTCGCTGGGTTTTACACTGTGATGCGGAATGAAGTATAAAAAGCAAGAAAATTTGGTTTTTATCGAACTAAAACGTGTTTGAAATTCGATATCACTGATATTTAGGCAAAATACAAGATTGCGGAGATTTAAGCATAAATGCAAAGGGGAGCACCTATCTTTGTTATTTTTCATGTTTGGAGTTTTTTTGAAAAGGTCTTTTAACCCTTTTAGGCCTGATGGGTCATACATGACCCAAAAAATCAAAATTTCCAAAACTAGCCTATAATTTTCGTAAACGGATATATGGCCATAAGAACCATTATCTAGAAAAAATATTTAAAAACACCCAGGTGTGAAAGCTAGCGTGAAAGCCTTGCTGAAAAGGTTCAACAAAATTTTGATCTTTTGCGTTTTGGTTGTCGCCTTGAGTTATGTAAAATGTTGATAGTGCGAAAAATGGCAAGACAACATTTCACAATGGACTAACTTTAGTCAAGAAAGACCACATAGTACATTTAAAAAAAAATGATTAAAAAATTACAAAATTATCAATTTACATAATTACAAAAAAAAACTTCACGTCGGTACATAAGGCTTTCTAGTCAGAAATTTACCAACACATTCAAAGTATGTTTACATGACAGCTGGACGTTTGTTTGCATCAGGTTTCCTATCTCTTTCTAGCAATTTTTTTTTTGTCAAGCGACTTCTAGCTGGTTTATTTGACTGACTGCCCGATATGTCAGCCAACATACTTCGCAGGGCTGTGACAGCTACAGCTCGATCATTGTTTGCATCAGGACATTGAGACGAGGAGTTCGTCATTTTTGAGTTAAATTATATTTTTTTCACTGGGCCTAGAAAGCCTTATAATAAACGTTACGGTATCCCTAGCGGTATGCCACCATATCCTTTACAAAAAATCTGATCAATATGGAGCATTTTTCGAATCAAAATTTAGGTCAGAAACGAGGCTAGAGACCTACGATAAACTGTAATGAATATTTCGTGATTCCAGTACCCGAAAAATCGATAATTGGGTCCTAAAATGAAGCTTAGATTGCTGATATTATTGATTACAGCGATAAAGCTTATTTTTCTGAGTACAACGACCCTTTGTACGGCCACAAAGAGGTCAAAATGGATTTTTAAATCAATTTGGAAAAATTAACCTCGCGGTCCTTCTTGACAGAAAAGTTCCTACTTGACAGCTCGTTCCAAGGGGACCATAGTTGATCCATCTAAAAAATGTTGTCTTGTCAATAGTTTTTTTTTTGCATTAAAATGAAAAAAAGTGATCACAAATGGTTTTTAATCGTGTTTTTTACCATTGTACACCAAAATTGACAAATTGTTATTTTTCGAAGTTTCCGGGCTATCGAGCTCAAAATGTTTTCTTGTGCTTTAATATTTTTTTACTTTGATTTTTAAATTTCAAAATTGCTTAATTTTAGAAATCTTTTTTTTTATTTTTTATTGTTTTTTTTTTGTCAAAACATTGCCAAAACCTCGGCCAAAACATGAAATTCACTTAAGTTTCACTGAATTTTCAGTAAACGATTCAGTAATAGAGTTATCTAAGCCCGTTCTCACGAACACAAGCACGCCATTTGTTTTGCTGGACGGTACAAAATTTAACCTCACTTTTTTTTCGTGTACGTACACGCAATACATGCGCACGTAGATAACTCTATTAAGATTTTACTGAATTCTCAGTTAACTGAAATTTGTTACTTTGACAGATGATTTATTCAAATTTCAGTAAAATGTTTGTCAAAACAACTGAAATTTCAGTAAAAGAAACGTCAAATTATTTTGCTGAAAAATTCAGTAATTTTCTTGTGGCAGTTTGACAGATACTTTGCTGAAGTTTCAGCAATCATTGCTGGTATTTCAGTTATCAAAATTTGCCGCACTTTTTCTCTTTGCATTTTCTGTTTAATAGTATCAGTGCTTGCGTTTTGCCGTCGGAGGTTTTGGATGATGATGTTGGCCATTTATGCAAGTGAAAATTGTACATATGTATTTCATTTTGTTTTTTTTTTATTAAATTAGCCAAAAACCATCGACAGCAAAGCCAACCAAGACCCCTACACAATCCCCCTTCCCTTCCCACGCCTTATTATTGACATCAATCCCTTCCCTAATAACCCCGAGTAGGCCGCGGGTTCAATTACTAGCATTAAGTAAAATGTAATTACAAAAGCCGACTCGGTCCTAACCTAGGTCCTAACCAGGTCCCAGCACCGAAAAGGACCTAATAAAAATAATTTCATGAAAAAAACCACCGACATTAATTTTCGTCAATCAAAACAAGATGGAGGAATCACAACGGTGCAGATCGGAAGGAAAAGGGTCAATAAACAGCTTTACAAACAGCAGAACAAAGGAGAGGGAGCGATTTCTTGGGGCTTTTCTTCACCCTCTCTGGCTTGCTTCCGCTGTCACTGCTGCCCATTTGAAATTTTTCTTGACCGATTCCTTCCGAAGTGCGTATACCGCTTACGGATTGTCAAGGGATACAGATTGGCCAATGTTTAACAGATCCAAACGCACTGGACACCAACCACCCTTTACGCCCATCAAAACTGGCAGTGTTGCAAGCGAAAAACATACGTTGCCAGTGCTGATTTATTTTGCATCGACCAATCTGTAGTTTTGCGGGTTTTGCCAAAATCTGAGTAACAATAACTCAGAAATGAGTTATTTGGAAGGAACGTGTAAAGAAAAACAAGCTGAAATTTAATCTTTTTTTCTAATTCCACATTTCTGTGTACGAACGGCAACTGTCAAAACAAGAATATTCGTGGCCTGTGACTGAAGCCGATTTCAAGCATAAAAATCGGCATAAAAATACAGTTAATTTAGCAAATTTTCACATTAAAATATGTTTTAAGTATAGTTAATGTCATTTTGAAGTTGAACAACACAATAGTTTTATATTTTTGGTAAGTTTGTCCCGGTTAGGAAGCTTCCATCAGGTCCCAAAATTTGCCGCCTTTTGCTTCTTCTAGGTTATGTTTTGCATCACCGCGTAAATAAACACAGAAGTCGAAAATGGTCCGCGACGGCTCGGTCACCTCGTTCCGGATCGTCTCGGTGGACCACTACATGCACAAGCCGGAACCGCGCTTCGACTCGTGCTACTCCGAGTTCCGGGGGTCGGACGTGCGGCAGGTTCCGGTGGTGCGGCTGTTCGGCTCGACCGCCGACGGAACGCACTCCTGCGTGCACATCCACGGGGTGTTCCCGTACCTGTACGTGCCGTACGATGGGGCGAGCGCGGACTCGTTGGCCGTGGACCGGCTGATGTACCAGATTGCCGGCAGCTTGGACAAGGCGATAAATGTGTCGCTGGGGAACGCGAACTCGGCGGCGACGCACGTCTTCCGGATCGCGCTGGTGAAGGGGATGTGAGGACATGTTTTGGGGTTGCTTCTTGATCATGTGACTTGACTGGGGTTCTTTTCTTTTAGACCGATTTACGGCTACCACCGGAAGGAGCATCAGTTTTTCAAAATCTTTCTGTACAATCCGTATTTCATCCGGAAGGCGACCAATCTGCTCATGAACGGCGTCATCATGTCCCGGGTGTTTCAGACGTACGAAACGCACGTGCCGTACATTCTGCAGTTTTTCATCGATTACAACCTGTACGGGATGAGCCTGATGAACGTCCCGACGGCGGCAGTTCAGGAGCGAGGCGACGGAGAAGGTCAGCTGGCAAAGATGTCCACGTCCGAGTACGAGGTCGACATCCTGGCGGTTGACATCCTGAACCGAGCCACGATGGAGGAGGAGAAGCGTTCGCCGTACGCCAATCCGGGAATCGCCTCGATTTGGAACGATGAACAAGCGAGAAGGAGATTACTCGAAATGGACCAACCGGAAGCGCTCAGTTTATCGCAGAGCGGGAAGGTCGAAATCGTGACCGAGAGCGACCGGTTTTACCGGTCCCTGCTCGCAGCAAAAATAGCTTCCGAAAGCCGTCCAAATCGCACAGACTCGGACGATTCGAAACGCATGAAACCTCCGGTTTCGTTCCTCCCGTCGGAAGCCGCCGAAGACGAACCGCTGCTGGACGCGTCCTGCGTCCAGGACCACAAGAACTTCACCCAACAAGCTTCCTTCGACCAGTCCAACACGACGTACAACTTCGACCTGAGTCAGGTCGACGAGGAGCGCATCATCAGCATGTCGCAGCATCCGGACGCGACGTTCGCCGACGAAGATCACGAGCTGCTGGACATTATGAAGGAGCTGGAAGGTCGCGACCAGGAGGACGGGGACAGCCTGTTGGCCCCGTTGACGCAGCAAAGTCTGGCAAAACCCAGTTCCTCACAAGAAAGCAGCAGCAAGCGATTGAACGCCACGTTGGGCGGAGATCTGGAGGCGGTTTCACTCGTGGAAGGCGAAGAAAAGGTCGAAGCGATGGATTCCGACGACGAGTTCCTGCTAGATTACACACTGAAAACGGAGGGGAACGCATTTCTCAACGACAGTGACGACGAGTTCTTGGAGTCGAGCGTGATTCCACAGCTCGACGGTGCGGACGGAGAAATTCCGACTACAAACGCCAAACGAACCCGGCACAACGGTGTGAACGGACATGGGCCGATGCAGAAACGGGTTCGGTTGACGAACGGAGTTGAGACGAAAAAGGTTCCTCTCGCGAATGGGTTGCCACGTACGAGGAAGGCGGGCAAGATGGAGGAGGTCGTGCTGAACGGGGTTGTTGCGAATGGAGTTGATGAAGAGGGATTTTCTTCTAGCAGGAAAAAGGTTAAGGTTGATGACGAACCCAAGATGAAACCGCTGCAAATAAGGTAAAGCCAACTATTCAAATTGAGATCATCTAAATTAAAAAAAATAAAATCGTTGTAGAATCATGGACCTTGCAAACCTCGCCGAATCGGAGTTTGGGTCTTCCAAAGGGGAACCTCAGAGCATGACAAATGGTTCCAGCAGCAAGTCGAGCGACGTGCCCCAAATGAAGCAGTTGCAAATACGGTATGCATTCTAAATTTTCTTTAAAATGTTAAAGGTACTTGAAGTTCACATCGGTGTTGGGGAAGCGCTTTTTTGGTGGCCAATTTTATGCATTCTAGGTACTTGACCTTCTTATCGGTGTTAGGGAAGCGCTCATTTTATTTGCAATTTCTGTGCATTTTAAAAACATTTAAAAAATCGAATTGTTCCAGTCAATGATGCCAGATTATTTTATGGGAGATCTGTGTTTTCTTTAAAATATTGTGAAGGCAGACAAAAATCAAATACGAGCGCAACCTGTTAAAGCCTGTACACGCTTACGACAAATCACTCAGTTTTTGTACGGTTTGGTGGTGCGCGGATAATAAATCTGTTTTTATCAGTATCATGTCAAATTCGAAGCCATTAGAAGACATGTTAAAATGTTAACAGCAGATTTTAGCTTTTTATTCATATTAAAGCATAATTCAATTATCAAATTGTGATTTTTTTTAATGTAATCATATAAAAAACTGTATTTACAGATTTTGTAATTGTTGGGACAGAAAAATCTGTAAAATACAGATTTATCTGTATATCTGGCATGGCTGTCCAGTAGCATTAATATGTTGGGGGTAACAATTAAAAAACTTAGATTCTTAAAATTATGAATTCATAAATTTGATTCAAGAATTGAAAATTTCAAAATTCTAAAATTTAAGATTCAATTATTATGAAATTTAAAAAAAAAACGTTTCTTAATCCACCATTGGGTGGTTGGTGCCTTCCTCACATTTACAAAGAAATAATGAGAATAAGTCTATGAAAAAATATATACCTGATACAGACTTTTCAAGAAACATGCAGACTCTCATTTAAAGCAATGTGGCAACCGGGCGTTTCGCATCTGGCGCGACTCTCGCACGTAAACAAAACGACCCGGCCCTTTGAGGTTATGCAAAAATCACCAAAAAAAAAAAAAACTTTGTCATGGCATAACTTTAACATAACAGCCAGTTCTGAGATAATCGTGTGGAAAAAAATCAGGTCTACACACATCCCCACAGACATTTGTTCAGAATTTGATTCTGAGTCGATAGGTATACGTGAAGGTATATCTAGGAGGTGTATTTAAGAAGTTCATTTTTCGAGTGATTTTATAGCCTTGCCTCAGTGAGGTGAGGAAGGCAAAAACCTTTAATTTTAAAGTTATACAACCTTAAATCAACATTGAAAAGAGATGTCTAGTTCTGGAATTTTTAATTTCTAAATTTGTAAAAATTTTGAAATTATTTTTTAAAAAATTTAGAAGTTTGATTTTTCCCATTTTTTAAAGAAATAATTGTTCCAAAATGGATTATGATGCAACACACAGCTGAAAGGAACTCCAAAACTCTGTTATGCACTTCAAAATAACTCATTGTATCTTGATTATTCACTAATAAAACCGAATTGAAAATTGAATTAATTGTATTTCTAAACATTTGAATTAATGATTTTTAAATTTTGAACTTTTTTATTATAGATCTTTAGATTTTTCAAATTTTAAAGTTTTAAAGTATAGAATCAGGGCTGTGGCGTCGGAGCCGGAGTCGGGTCTTTTTGGGAAGCCTGGAGTCGGAGTCGGAGTCGTAAAAACTCAAACAGCTGGAGTCGGAGTCGGAGTCGGCTGAATTTTATTAGCTGGAGTCGGAGTCGGAGCCGAAAATTTCTGATTACCCGGAGTTGGAGTCGGAGTCGGAGTTATCTTAAATTCAACAAAAATTATGTTTATTTTTTTAGTATTTTCTATAAAACAGATTAATTAACAAAACTTCTTATATTTTAATTTTTTTTCAAGTTGCATGCGCTGCGTTGCCTTTTTTATTTTTTTAGAGATCACTAAATGATAACCTGTTAATCAGCTCTTACCCAAGTATGTAGTATCATCATAACTCAAAAAAAACAGCAACAATATTGGTTTTGTAGTCAGAAATATTTAATTGATTTTTGACTGCATCCTTTTGCCAATATTTATGTACCCTTTACACTCAAAAGTACACACACAGTCATCTTATACCCCGATAGTGAATGTCTTGGTGGTTTTAAGTAAATTAATGTTCAGGAAAAAAGTTACGAGGTACATCAAAAATATTCATATTTATGGAAATCGAAAACAAAAAATCACTGACAGGATAACTCTTCCAACAAATATTCAACGATTATAACAATCTATTACTCGGAACTCAACATGCGCATTTTGTTTATAACTTTGTACAAAAAATTAAAAGTGTCTGAGAATGTTGATCCTTAGGCAAACTATTTTGATATTGTTGCAAATTATCGTTGAACAAATCTCATGATTTCAGGATAGGACAGGATTTAAAGATAAAAAAAAATTTCGTAACCTACAAAATATTTATCCTGTGGATTTTTGTTTATTATCCAATTCTAAGTTTTTTCATATCTTTTCATGGAGGCGCACGACCAGCTTCGTTTTAGGTGAAGATGCAAGAAGTATCGCGCGCCTCCTTTTGAATATATAAAAAAAATTAGAAATTCTAATATATCCAAAATTCCGAGGTAAAATATTTTCTAGGTCACGGATATTTGAAAAGGACCCCTTAAGCGTTCTTACCACGAAGTCTTGAAAATTTCAATTGAGCTTTAAAAAATAGTTTCGTTTAAAATTGTTATTTCAAAATACAAGGTGATTTTGATAGTCACTGTGCTTCTTATAAATGGGTCATTCCATCTCAACTGTGCACGAAAAAGTGCAAATTTGAAAATTACCCTCTCCGATCCTGCTCAAATTTGGCAGGGCTGTTGATACTATCAAAACATGCAAGAATCCCCAATTTCATCCAAATCGGACCACCCCCTCCATTTTTGTACCTCCCCAAAAAATCGACTTTTTGGCGATTTTTTACCAAACCTCCTAGTTTCAAACGACGATAACTCAGGAACCACAAATCTTAGAGGGTCGGTCTTAGACTCAATTTTGAAGGAAATTGGACGTAGAATCCATTTCCGTGATCAAAATTTTGATTAATTTATTTTTTCTACCTGTATTGCGCAATTGAAAACTTTAAACGGCCGTATCTCAAAACACCCCAACTTATTTTTTTTATTTGACCTCACCATCATGTTCCCCGGCCAATTTTACATAAGAATCACTTATCGACAGAAATGAATATGTTTTGTTCCAGAGATATCGAATTTTAAAGTTTTGTGTTTTCGAGATTACCTACATCAGCTTCATTCGCCGCATCTGCTAGAAGCACACAGGTGGGCTGATCAATAACTGCTACCTGGCCATTTATTGAAATAATATTTCATCATAAATAATCTTTATCAAATTGGGCAAAAATTGACTGTATAATACTGTAGGAAACTGGAGTTGAATCACGTATGTTTATCAGCTCACAGAAAAATGAATGAAGTGAATTTCTGTGCTAACCCACAGGACAGAGCAATAACGACACTGTGTGTCGTAAAGGGCAGAATTGGATTCCGACGGAGCAAGCAGGAAAATGCAATTAATCTTGTTAATAACACTGAACAATAAGTGCACGATACATTACTGAGTAAAAAATATGAAATAAAATTAATAAAATTTGTTGATACGTTGTACTCTAGTGAAGGACGATCACAAGGAGTAGGAAAAGGATTTCTGGAAAGTATAAAACTGAAAAATGTAAGAAAATCACAAAGTTTGATCTGCTGCAAAGCGGCTAATTCCCGAAAATTTAGTTGCGATGATTTCGACACCGTCCGAACAACAGTTTTTTCTTCTATCATTCTTGGATTCTTTTAATCAAATGGAGCTGGCTCACAATATAAAAATTGATTTAATATATCAATCTTTTAAACCATAAATCGCATTTGCCAAATTATGGTAAAGTGTCAATAATAAACTATAATAATAATAATAATAATAATAATAATAATAATAATAACAAAGCAGGTTTTGGTTTTTTTTTCTGAATGGCATTATTTTGCTACCGCCCATGATAAAGGCCCTAGTCATGGCCTCGGAGGTACTCTAAAACGGTTAGTAACACGTAAAAAACGGTGCATTCAAAATAACTCAATAAATATTCCTGTCACAAAAATAGATTGATCAAGGTAGGGGAACAGCATCTAATTCCAGCGTTCCTCTAATGTTGCCATATCAGCGCTTTTGCATTCAATTACAGCTGGTTAAAAGCGTTTTCAACTGAAATCGAGTGACAAATAGCTCAATAAGAAGGGAACAAGCAAGTTTCTTTCAAAAGTTTTGCAAAATTTGTTGTTTAAATAGTGAAAATGAGCAAATTGGACGAAACTAGGAGCGAGGACTTAACCTGCCAAACATGCTAGAATTTCCCCTGAATTTGAATAAATATTTGCGTAAAATTATAAAAATATAAATTAAATTAATCATCTCCCAGAACACCAGGTAGCAGTTATTGATCAGCCCGCCTGTGTGCTTCTAGCAGATGCGGCGAATGAAGCTGATGTAGGTAATCTCGAAAACACAAAACTTTAAAATTCGATATCTCTGGAACGAAACATATTCATTTCTGTCGATAAGTGATTCTTATGTAAAATTGGCCGGGGAACATGATGGTGAGGTCAAATAAAAAAAATAAGTTGGGGTGTTTTGAGATACGGCCGTGTAAAGTTTTCAATTGCGCAATACAGGTAGAAAAAATAAATTAATCAAAATTTTGATCACGGAAATGGATTCTACGTCCAATTTCCTTCAAAATTGAGTCTAAGACCGACCTTCTGAGATTTGTGGTTCCTGAGCTATCGCCGTTTGAAACTAGGAGGTTTGGCCAAAAATCGCCAAAAAGTCGATTTTTTGGGGAGGTACAAAAATGGAGGGGGTGGTCCGATTTGGATGAAATTCGGGATTCTTGCATGTTTTGATAGTATCAACAGCCCTGCCAAATTTAAGCAGGATCGGAGAGGGTAATTTTCAAATGCTGTTCCGCTTCAGATGGAATGACCCAAATGTCAACTTAAAAGTGAGCAAATTGAATTTATATGTTAAATCATTCATTTGGGCCAGCTTTCTTTTAATGATCATTTAAAAAATAACAATTTAATATTTTAGCTTTTAATCAATTTAATGAAAATTTGAGGTTAAGTAAATAAATCCAAATTTACTTACCAAACTGTTCTTCTGAAAATGCCTTCAAAACTGGCGTTTTTTTATTTCTGTTTCAATAACGTCTAAAACGTGTAAAACTAGAAACTTTTTTCCATTTTTTAAATAATCCTATTTATCAAGGTTTTCGAAATAATAGTAAACTAACTTTTAAGATATTTAAAAATATGTGGAGTCGGAGTCGGAGCCAACCATTTTTTGAAATCTGGAGTCGGAGTCGGAGTCGGTTGGATCTGAAAGTCGGAGTCGGAGTCGGTTGGATCTGAAAGTCGGAGTCGGAGTCGGCTAATCCCAGAAAGCCGGAGTCGGAGTCGCTTGAAATATGACCCGACTCCGCAGCTCTGTATAGAATATTATTATTTTAGAATATAAAATTGTGAAATTTTTAGCGGTCGGAATTATAGAATTTTAGTCTTTTTGTGAATTTTCCAGATTAGAATTTTTATATCTCAGTTTTTTTTTTGCAAGAAGGTTTAAATTTTTGCCATTTTAGAAAATGTTTTTTTTTTTTTTTTTTTTTTTTTTGCAGGCCAAGTGCGAATGATGCTGATGATACCTCTTCAGTTGACGCTCAGGCGAGGAACATCCTGGAAGGAGCGTCACTGACTACGTCCGTAGTCCTGTTAGATCATACTTGATCAAGACAGTATAGCTCTGGTTCCTTGCAAGTGTCCTATTTTCTTACCTCCACGTTGGCTTGGTTTTCATGATGACCTAGCTGGTGGCCTGTGGAAACGGATCGTAAACCTTTGACCACCGTGGGTCAAAGTCGAGACGGCTAAAAGAAAGGGGCGCGACAATGTGGGAAAGGGAAGTAATTTGTGATTGTAGACGGTATTGTTTTGATTCGCAGTATGTTGAGTCAACTGCTGTCGATGTACCTCAAACATCGCACAACGGGGTTTCTCTTCTTTCCATTTCATCTACCACCTATCTTCTGTTTATTTTGTTTCACTGATTTTCTAACGCGGCTCTGTTTACTATCCTCCATTTCGATTTTACTCATTTGATTCTCTTATTTCTCAACGCTTTTTCACTCTATTTTACCAATTGATACTGCTGTAACATACTTTCTGCTTTCCCTGCTTTCCCCCTTCCCAACCAATCAATCAATCAATCAATCAATCAATCCTTAATTTGGCAGTAAATTTTGTTTATCATGTGCCTTTTCTTTATTTGTCTATTTGAATAATTCATTATTCATTTTGGGCCAATATTCAAATTTGGGCCTATAAATTGCCCTCAATACAATCTAAGCTTGTTTTTTTACCTCTATTTATTAATTATTGTTAATTTCTTTATCTACTTTATAAATTACTATCTTTCTTTTACTATTGATTCTTCAAATAGTATATTTCTTTCACTGTCCATTGTTTTCAATCTTTACCCTTTTCTTCAAACAAATGAGGTTCGAGCCCTTACTCATTTTTGGAGTGATCAAATAATTAACACAAATATTACTATTGTACTTTTGAAAACTTTTATAAAATGCTTAGGACCAAAATTGTAACAAAACACCGCGACAAAAGAAATAGCAACATAAAAACACGACTCAACACTAGGAAAGATTTCAGGAGAAAACAAAACACAGTAAATAACAACTAATTTTTGAATTCAAACTAAAAATAAAACAGTTTTTGCTTTAATGAAAGTTGTTAGGCACACTATAAATGGTTAGGCGCTTATACTTACATCAAACCCTACGTAATGTACCACCCCCGGCCGAGTTAAAATGCGTAACCGGAAAAGAAGGTGTGCATGCCTGGCACGAACACTCAAAGCGTGTTCTAGCGTGCTGCTCGTACTGACTCAGAGCAAGGGTAAGATGTAGGTGTAAGGGCAGTGCGTGTTCGTTGGGAACCTAGTGCATAAGATCGGTCAAGGCCCGTTCTTACACTGAAAATTGCGAATTGCGAATTGCGAAATTTTAGAAAATGGTTTTTAGTCTTGGAAATTTTAGTTAATTTTTGTTTTTTTTTTCAGATCAGATTTTTTTTGTTGATTGGTTTGATTTTTTGTTTTTCATATTAACCATTTTAATTTTTGAATTTAAAAATTGCTGAATTTGAATTTTTAAATTACAAAATTTAAACTTTTCGATCTCTGATTTTTTTAAATTTATAAATTTAAAAATTGCTGAATTTAAATTTCTAAATTACAAAATTTCTACTGAGAACGTAGCCCAGTTACCGAATGCTGCAAGCTAACTGGGCTGATCATCGATGCATTATATTTCGTTAACAAAAATAAAAAAAAAAGGTTGCTCAAAAATATTTTTCAACGTACCCTTTAAATATCCTTTGAATATGTATTTCATAAAAACTTATTTCTTTTATTTGCTGATTTTGATTTTAACCCCTCGATCATTTTGCTTTGTTATTGTTTTTTGACGTTTGGCTACAGCCCAGTTATCGAGCGCCCCGTTAAAAAGCAGCCCTGTTAAACAACGCCCAGTTACCGAACAAGTACTTTATGTCCCTTATCGCCCCAGTAAACAGACTTGGTGTCGTTTTTAAAGAGTTTTCGATGTATAGGAGGCATCGATATATAGCTTATTGCAAACATATTTAGGCTATACATATACAAGGCTTTAAAAATCAGAGGCCAAAAAAGTTCTTTGAATTTTTAAACTTATATTTAGGCCTTTACAAATATTTTTCAAGATTTGGTTATTATTTAGATTATGATTTGGAGATACATTTGAAAAAACCCAGAAAAACATTTTTTTCGGTTTCAATTCTTTGCAACGCTGTGTGTCAGCAACTAAATGTTAGCAACTGAAAATGTGTGAAATTTTTTCAACATTTCAAATACTCCATGTTTATACAAAAATGGGTTCAGAAAAATCCTTGACGTAAAATTCATCATTTGAAAAATGCGTTTTGCAATTTATTGTTTTATATAGTTTGGGTGCCCATTCATAAAATTAAGTTCTATTTCAGAGAGAATTGCTTATTTGAAAGTTTCAAATTGAATTTTAGTGGTCACCCTGTAAACCTGGTTAGCAAAAGATTGTAAAGTTGGGTTAGAAAAGATCAAACATCAAACTAATTTTCCTCTTTTCCCTTCAGAATTCCCCGAATGGACTTCTCGAACTACCCGCTTCCGTCAACGTCATCATCCCCCTCCCGGGACACCTCCCCGTACGATGAGTTCCGGCTGGCACGCGAGTACGACCTCGTCAACAACTGGGACCCCCAGGAGGGACTTTCGCGCGGTCAGTCCTCCGGCCGACGAGGTCGCGGCCGCGGCCGCTCCAAAAAGTCTCGACCATATCGGAGGAAGAAGCTGGAGCCGGAACCCGCTGAGCAAGAACCGGAAATTGATCTCGTTCTGTCCCAGCAGTTTCAGGACATTATCAAACTCTCGCCCAAGGTGCTGATCAAGCCGATCAACAACTCGGAGGCGACGTTCGTGACGGACGAGGTGTCGCGATGCTCGCAGGAACGGCCGGATGCGGAGCTGCCGGAGATTGCGCAGGTTTCGGGTCGAACGCAGTCGCACACTCCCGATGGGGGTGAAGGTTGTACGATCGTCGATGATGCGGAAGAAGAGGAGGAGGAGAATGACCTCAACATTAAGAGCTTCTACGAGCAGACGCTCGCGTTTGACGACTTTGACGAGCTTGGGTCGGGGTCGGATGAAAGCGTGAGCGAGTTCAGGTTTCCGATCTTGAAGGACGACAGCGCGAAGATCTCCGTTACGCTCGAGGAGAAGCCGCCTTCGTTCGAGGACGCTCTGGAAGCGTTGCAAAAGTTCATCATACCGCAGGTCATCAACCGCGAGCCGTTCTACAGCAATCCGGACGACGTGACGGGTCGCAAGGAGGTCGGCCACGTCGTGCTGAACATCGGCGGAAGCAGCTTGAACGACCTGGAGGAATTCAAAAGTGTCGTGCCCGGGTTGGGCTCGATCAACCAAGCACGCTACGAGAAGCTTAGCTCGATCTACGGCGAAGACCTGCACGAAGCTTTGGGCGTTTCGGCGACGCGACCCAACGCCGCTCGACTCAAAGAACTGCTCGCAACGGAAGCACCCGTAGTAATACACTCCGCGGCGCGACCTCCGTCCAAACACGAAGCCAAAGTGTGGCTCGAGGCGATGAAGAGCATCCGCGTCGAGAAAGAAACGGTCGACAACGGCCAGGACAGTCCCATCAAGGTCAAAAAGATGCAAGCCATCATGGCCGGCGGAGACGCGGAGCAGTCAAACACCCAGCAAAAGCCTCGAATTGACCACGACAGCACGCTCAACCTGAGTTCCCTAATCAGCGACGACAACGTGAGATCTTCCGGAGTCGACTCCAGTGCAACGAAATCGCTCGTATCCAAAATTCTAAGCATGAACACGCGATCGTCCCCCGCCAGGGCGGACTCCCCAACCATGTTCTCCCCGTCAGCCGAGCCGAACCAGCTGGAACTGTTAAGCTACAGTGCCCGTAGGAAGCGAAGACCAAAGGCGCGACTGTCGCTCAGTGCCGCAAGGTTTAAGCGACTTCGGAGTGAGAGTAGTGCGGTGAAGGACGATGTCCGGGTGGAGCAGCTGAACGAGAGTTCCCGCTCGGACGTGGAAGAAGGCGTGGACGTGATCAACTCGTCGCAGATCGTTGTCGCTAGTCAAATTTCGGAGGGGTCGTCGTCGGACTGCACGGCGTCGGATCAAACGACGGTGAGTTGAACACCTTATTTTTTAGATCGATGTTTAGACATATTTTTTTGTCCGGTGAATTTTGCTGTTGTTATTTTTAATAGTGTTATGTTGATTCAAAGTTCTTAAACACGTTTTTTATTCAAACATTATTTTTATTCAAGGTATCAACTTTTTTTTATTATTATTTTTTAGTTCGTTTTAAATTAAAAAAATAATCCATTTGCTATTTTATCACTTTATTTCCCTGCATCATTCAGCCAAGTTGTCTTAATTGTTCTGACTGGGATGGTAGCAAATCATATGCTAAAACATTTTAGAAAATAAAAAGAAATCAAATTTCATTCTTTAAAAAATTTGAAAATAACCTATAAGTTATATAATAAGAAATAATGCGAAATACATAAGGTCTAATGTCAACATGTCGAAAGTGAGAAAATAAGTAAAAATCTTACTTCAAACATATTGAAATATTTTTTTTATTTTTTTCCATTTTTGTGATTTTAAAAACAGGCAGTTCATAAAAAAACATACTTAAGCAGGTATTAGATTACGACAAACAAATAAAAAAACTCGCACTTTTTCGTGTTTGACAGTTTGCGGAAAACTTACAAACCTTGCTTTTGACAGTCCATATAGGGTGAACGTTCCATAAACTGGTTGCACATAATAGGGTTTACGGACCATTTATGAGTAAATTTGAAAATAAATTTATTGTCCTGTTAATTTTGCAATCGAAAATGTAGTGTATCGTCATACCGTCGTGGACCTTATCTTGGGTAAATAACCTATGGAACGATAACATTTAATATTAAAACATTTTAATAAATTAACATTAAAACTGGTTAACAAGTGTCTTCGTCCTCAAATTACTGAATAATATTTTACAGTAGTTGTTCGGTAACTGGCCTGAGAACGTAGCCCAGTCACCGAATGTTGCTCGTTAACTGGGCTGAACAAAAAATAACGAGGGGACCACCGATGGATAATATTTTCCAGATGAAATATAAAAATAAAAGTTACTAAAATTTATTTACAATGCTTACTTTTCATATTTCTTTAATTGTAACTAGAAATTAAACAAAAGTTTGAAAACAGTTTTTTTTATTTATTGAATATGATTTTTGCATCCATTCACCCCTCGGTCATTTTGGGTTGTTTTGGTTTTTTGACGCTTTGTCTGCTTTTTAACTGGGCTACGGCCCAGTTATTGAGCGCCCAGTTACCGAACAACTACTGTATATCATATTTTCATTAATTTTTTGACAAAGTACAGACAAAAAAAAATAATAAAAAAACAATTTATTTAAATATATTTGAAATAATTCATCTGTAATTTTTTTGTGTGTTTTGCATTATTTCAAACACTATCTCAAGAGTTTTTTTTTTCAAAGTGTCTTTTAAACATATAAAACACAATAGCTTACAAGACCTTTAAAAAAACTCTAGAACAGCTATACATATTTGTGTATATTCTTTCTTTCTTTTGTCCATTCTTTCAAACATGAACTGTAATTTAAAAAGTTTTAAGAGAAAAAAGCTAAATTGAAACATTTTTCAAAGTGTTTTTGTTTTCCAAATGTTTTTTTGTTTCTGTGATACTGCTGTAATTTTTTTTAATTCTTTCAAATTAATTTATTATTATTTTAGACATATTTTTGATATACTGTTCCATTTTTTCAAATATGATCACTTTTAAAAAAATATTATGAAAAAAACGACTAAACTTATTTTATATAATTTCAAAATTATTCATTCTTGTAATAGTAATGTTTTTGTAAGTTTTTTAGTTCTTTCAAACATAAAAAGTACATTAAAATATTTTTGAGAGTTTTTTTTAGTGCAGACATATTTATATATTCATTATTGAGATTGAGTTTAGGAATTTGGGATTTATGAAAAATAATCAAACATATATGTTATCATTGTCCTTTTAAAGAACCACCCAGGTTTGAAGGAATACAAAAACAAACAGCAAACTAAGACAAGACAGTTTGCTGTATTTTTTTATTCTTTCAAATGTGAGTGGTTCTTTAAAAAGGCAATGATAAAATATAAGTTTGAACTTTTTTTAATACAAACCCAAATTCCTAAACTCAAATTCATAAAGAACTCATTTTGTCTATTTTGCCTTAATTTTTTTTCTGTCCGTTCGACTAGGTGTCGTACATTATTTATCTTTGATTTTTTTATTTTATAAATTAAAAAATGCAGTCGACTTTACTTTCTACGTTTTCGAAAAAAAAATCCTTTTAATACCTACAACTTTGCTGAAAATAACAGTTCAATTAGGAATGACGTGTTTATGGTATTTAATTAAAAATGTGTTGACATCGTATTTCTGTAGACAGCTGGATGTTTTTTAAGAATACTTGAATGGGCGAACTAATTATGCTAAATAGGTAGAATCATAGACAGGGTTGCCAACTCAAAATTTAGAAAAATCTGGCCAAGTGCCGCAAAAAAATCTGTCAGATAAAAATGCACCAGTGACGGATAGAAAAGGATCGAAGGAAAAACAAATGGAAATGAAATTCAAATCTGCCGAAATCTGGAACATGCATTTCTAGATTTTTCTGGCAACCCTGGTCATAGAGAAAGTACTACTAAAATTTGAACCAAATCAAAAAAGCAAAAAATAAAATTTTAAAAGTTTAAGAGGTTTGATCTTTGATAGTTTCTACATACACTCAAAGAAATGTACAAAAAAAAAATTATTCTAAACAGAAAAAAAAATCTTTTCTTCTTCTTCGCAGCTCCCGCACAGCGCCGAGGTGGCCTCGATGAAGGAACGCTTGCTGCTGAACGGCGACGACGCCGCGCCTTCCGCCGACTGTTCCGGGGCGGAAAACAACAGCGGCAACATATCGGCCGCCACACCGCGCAACAACAACACGTACGGCTTCAAGGTCAGCTTCGAAAACTTGCAAAAGGCCAAAGCGACGTGCGAGGTGAGTTGAGTCACTGACTGGGTTGGGGGTTTTTTTTTTGTAGATTGTTGAATGTTTTTTGTTTTATTTTTTTTTTTTTTTGTAAGAAGAAGAAATGACTCAACTAGTTTTGACAAAAATCAATTCGGTTTATTCACTTTTCTAAATCTCACTAATCCTTGCGGGCAAGTTTGTTCTCGATCCAGTCGATAAAGTAGGACACGCGCACAAACACTCCCGGGTTGTTGGGACCTCCGCACGGGACTCCTCCCCAGGAAACGATGCCGACCTGTTCCTTGTGTTCAGGGCCCTCCATCACCAGCGGACCGCCGGAATCTCCCGAGCAAACTCCGGTGCCTCCCTCGACCGTTCCGGCGCAAACGTTGCTGTCCGCCACCGGTCCTCCCTCCCAAATCTTCACGCACTGCTCCTGGTCCATGATGGGCAGATAGGCCTTCTGCAGCACGTCCGGGTAGATCGGATAGGCGTTGAACGAAACCGATCCCCAGCCACTTATGACGCAAGTTCCGTCGTGCAGCACGTTCTTCCCCGGCAGCTGAACCAACCCCACAAACTCGTTCAGCTCGTACGGCCGGTCCACGCGAAGAACCGCCACGTCGTTCGGCGCCACCATCCCCACCACGTAATCCTCGTGAACCCAAAACTCGTCCACGATCCGCCGTTGAGCGTGCTCGCTTGGCGCGCTAAAGTCGTGCTCTCCGGCGACGACCTCGACGGTCAACCCGGACAGCAGCGCCCCCGTGCAGTGGCCAGCGGTCAGCACGAAGCGGTCCGAGATGAGCGAACCGCCGCAAAAGTGGCGTCCGTCCAGCTGGAGCGAGATTTGGTACGGGAACTCGTGCTCGCCGCTCGGAACGCCGCCCGCGATCTTGCTGGTCGGTTTGGCCAGGACGGCGGCGGTTGCTGCCAGGAGGAGGACCAACGCGGATAGGAGAGGTGCCATCGTTTGTCTGTTTGTTTGGTTACTGATGATTCTTGGGGTGAAGGGGGCTCGTTTTTATAGTAGGTCTTGGGGGTTTCCAACATAACATTTTCAAGTGCTGATAGTGGGGTTATTTTGAAATCGATGCTCAACATCGCTGAGTGGAATTCTGCAATCGATTGGCGGCGTGCTTATCCGTGGGATTTATTCAAGTCAGTTGACAAGTGGTTACTGATGTAAAGTTAACTTCGAGAGGACACGCGATAGGATTTTTATTTATTATCAAATGAGTAATTTTTATAACTCGTCATTTGCAGCACCTGTCCAACTATGTAATAGAAAATAGAATTCTAAGCAACACTTTTTAAATTGGTAACTGATTGTTTAATTACGATTTATTAGATCTTGAAGATCTTAGAAGTTTCTCAAAACCAACTCAGGTTGTTAGCTTCTCATCTTCCTTTACTCATAGGAATGGAATTTCATTAAACATCTTTTAAGTTGCAAATTGAAAGTGTCTAATTTTTGTTATTCCAGCAAGAACTATTTTAATGAATATATTTATTGACAATTTTTTAAAGACGCTTGTTCGACCGTTTCTCGTGTTGGTCCAGAATTAAAGTCAAGTACTTGTTAAATTGTACGAAAAAAAGTGTGCAATTGTAAAAAATGTGAGGACATGTAACCACAAATTACCAAATTACACATAAGTAATTCATAATTACAAAAATATAATTTCTCATTCCCGAAAAAGATGTAATGCAGGATTACATAATACCAAATACCGTCATCAGGGGTGTCACAAATTTCAGGTCATACAAATTTCAGCATTTTTGTATGACCCAATCCCACCCCCCAGACCCAATGTCACCCCTGATGACGGTAACAAAAGATTGTAATGTAATGTCGATTTTTTAGATTTCTAATTTTGTATTTTTTATGAAACTTTGTCCGTGCATTTCCTATAGGGCTTTCTAGGCCCAGTGCAAAAACCATGATTTCACTTCACTTTTTAACATCTAATTTTAAATTAAAATTAAAAACAAATTTTTGGTGGAAGTTTTGGAATGTGTTATTTTTATTTTGCAATTCAAAAATTTTTCATGAAGGAAAAGCACCAACGCAAAAAATATTTTCAATAATGAAAAATCTATTAATTTTGATTTACTTATATGAATGTGACTTTAATTTGTAAACGTTTAAATAATTTTGTATTCAATATCCTAATATTGAAAATCCTCATGGGGCCGAATCTAAAAACGCACAATATTAAGATGTCGAAAATTAAAACGACGATTTTTTTTCGATTCATATTTAGTAGTAGAAGGAAAAGCAATGAAAATAATCATTTATTTTGCGGCAAATAAATCACTAATCCACAAATTTACAAAAAAAAAAAAGAAAAAATAAATAAAAATATTTAAAAAAAACGTAAAAATAAGTTTTATCTAGTTTAAAAATTGAGAAATGCAAAAACTCTAAAAATCGGAAACCTAAAAATTCAAAAAAAGAAAATTCCGAAATTTTAAAATTAAAAGTTCTTAGACTTTTATTTTCATAAATTTAAACTTTGAAAGATTTACAATTAAGAAATTTATATGAGTTTCAAAATCTGAATTTAGACATTCAACAACTCAAAAAGTTATAAATTCAAAATTTTAAAAATTCTGTATTTAATTTTTTTTGAAAAATCTAAGTACAAAATATCAGAAAGAAAAGCCATAACAAAAATTATTTGATCTTGTGTCACAATTCACAAGTTCAGGAAAGAAATAATTAAAATAAAGTATAAAAACAATAAAAAAAATGTTTCGAAATTTGAGAAATTTCAAAAATAAAAAATATTAAAAAAAACTTTTAAATTCAAAAATACAAATGTTCAAAAGTTCTTAAAACTAAAAATCCCGAAATTTAAAATCCAGAAAATAAAAACATTAAAAGTTGTACAATTTTAAACTGCCAGAACGTAAAAACGTATAATGTAGGAATTAAAAAATTTAGAAATTCGAAAATATAGGTACACAAAAAAATAAAATGAAAAATTAATTAATTTTTGAATTAGAAAATCAGAATGTAGACATTGAAAAACTCAAGAACCCAAAAATTCTAAAAATCATTAAAGCAATTTCAGCTCAAATCAGATTTTTTTCTGATACTCTTGTACCCGACCCTCTCCGATTTCAATGAAACTTTGTAGACATGTTATCCTAGGCTTATATGATTCATTTTTTTGTATATGGAGCCAATAGTACTCGATAATAAAATTTGAGAAGGGCGTAAAGTATTTAAATATTTTTGTATTTTGTAATTTAAAAATTACTGTACCTCGAATCTGTTGCGTCGCATCAAAAAGTGGTCAAAGACAAACTCATTAGAAATTGGACGGGCTTTCTGAAAAAAATACACTGAAACAAAAATACACGCCACATCTATGAGAATTTTTGACTTTTAAGTCTAAAACTTAAATTTAAACGTGATGTCACATTTTTTTTCTTTCAATTTTTTTGAAGAAATAGCCTAAAATGTTACCAAAAGATCGACGAAAAATGCAGGATGGTATGCCGCTCCTAAAAAAATACAAAAATCATTTACTAAAACTGTTTTTTTGAAAGCTCGTCCAATTTCCTATAAGTTTGCCTTTGACAGCATTTCAATTGAATATAAGGGCTTACAGATATAAGCTTAATTACATTGCTTATAACTGAAAATAGAATATTTTTTTCAGTGTGGTAGAAACCAGGATAGTAAATTTGATTACGTAAATATAAAAAGGATATAAATCAAAAAGCTGTCAAAGGCAAACTTATGGAAAATTGGACGAGCTTTCCGGTAAAAATATTTACGAGACTGAAAAACCAAGTCTGTCATATAGAAATTGCCAAAAACCACCAAAAAACCCGTTTTTCAACATTTTCATTTTTAAAACCGCTTATCTTCCCAAGGATTGGACATAGGACAATGGTTAATATGGAGACTTTATGTAAAATTGTCTGGAGAATCGATTCCCACTACCGGCTTTCAAAAATTTTGACGTTTAGACCACTTTTCAAAAAAACAGTTTTAGTAAATGATTTTTGTATTTTTTTTAAGGAGCGACAAACCATCCTACATTTTTCGTCAGTCTTTTGGTAAGATTTTTGGCTATTTCCTAAAAAAATTTGAACGAAAAAGAATCGTAAAACGAATCGTAATCGTAAATGTATGTTTTAGACTTAAAAATCAAAAAATCTCACAGATGTGGCGTTTATTTTTGTTTCAGTTTATTTTTTTCAGAAAGCCTGTCCAATTTCCTATGAGTTTGTCTTTGACCACTTTTTGATACGACGCAACAGCTTCGAGATACAGTAATTTTTAAATTACAAAATACAAAAATATTTAAATACCTTACGCCCTTCTCAAATGTTATTTTCGAGTACTATTGGCTCCATATACACAAAAATGGCTTATATAGAACTAGGATAACATGTCTACAAAGTTTCATTGAAATCGGAGAGGGTCGGGTACAAAAGTACCAGAAAAAATCCTGATTTGAGCTGGAATTGCTCATTAGCAAAATTATTTACGAAAATATTGCAAAATTTAGACCCATAAAAAATAACATTTATATCGCAATAAATCAAAGTAAAAAAAATATTAAAGAAATTTAAAAAAAATCGTAAATCTAATTCACAAAATTTGTATTTTTCTGAAAATTGATGTCTCTAACCGAAAATAAGACTCAAAAAATGCTTCCGATTACCTTTTTTTGTACATTAAGATGTTGGCAAAAATAGAGAGATTTAACATTTACAAGAATTTAACATAAATATAAAAATATTAAATAAAATTTTAAAAAAATATAGCCTCAAAAATTGAGCAATTAAAACCACAAAAAATCACAAACCTAAATATTCAATAATACATAAATATTCATAAATATTAGAAACTAAAAATTCAGATTAAAATCTCTGAATTAAACCATAAAAATTTTCAAATTTCAAAATGTAAAAAAGTTTTTTATAGTTTAGGAATTCAAAAATCATGTAGGTTTACAAAAATTCCAAATATGAAATTTATTGGTCAAAAATCATAATCAGTATTCAGTAGGGTGCCCAGAATACGGGACTTTTCTCAAAACCTCGCTCCACAAGCTGAATATTGTTCCTTGACCTATTTTAGGACTCTGGGCCAAATATGAGCAAATTCGGTTAACATTTACCCATTGATACTCGGGGGTGAAGTTTGTATGGGAAAAATCGAAAAAATGTATGGAAAACCCAATTTTCTTACAGTTTGGTCTACACCAGGGGTGACCAAAGTATGGCCCGCGGGCCAAACGTGGCCCGCGAGTTGATATTTTGTGGCCCGCGGACCCATTTTGAATGATCATGTAAAATGGCCCGTTGACCACTTGTAAAGTGATTTTATACTTTTTCAAAATTAAGGATTATTTTAAACTTTTATATGCTTATCTTTTTTTTAATTTATGTTAATAAAAAAAAACTTATGATTCATCAATATTTTGATCCCCACTTTTGGATACAAATAATTTGTTCAAACAATTTTATAATTAAAACAATTTCACACGTTTCAATGTGCGCGAAACTTGCAAATATCGTCAAAACTTTCATCAAACATTTTTGGAAATATTAAAAAAAAGTTCAAGTTTGACTTACGTCGAATTCTGTAATAGTTGTAAAAATATTAGTTTTCTTCATTAATTTGGAAGTCATAATTAAAAATGTGGAAATCGGAGTATCAAATTTGTTGCAAATATTTTACAAAGCTTTTGTCGATCAACCCACCCGTCCCCCATTATTAAAAAAAATTGACTCAAAAATCCAGGAGCAAAAATATATTTTCAAAAAAATTCAAAATTTCAAAAAATAAATTAAATTTAAGTGCAATCAGCTGAAATTAAGTAAATATGTATTCCTTTGCATTTAGAATCATTTGAGCATGTTTGGGTTTATTAAAAATAATTTGAATGTTAGTGAATTTCCGATGAAAAAAATAAATATTTTTTTCTCAGAAATGTTTTTTTTGACGAACCTTATTTTTTTTTGTTGAAAATAATGATTGCAGTTAAAATATACGGAAGCTTAAAACTTTTTTTTTCATTGAAATGGTGAAATTCTGGCTCTTAACGATTTTTCATTAGCCTTACTTAACTTGTAGATAAAATTACGCCTTTAGATAAATTGTTCAACATGTGATGTCACCATTTTCGAAATATTATTATTTTACATATTTTTTTTTTAAATAACAGAAATTAAACCATGTAAATTAAAATAAAGTAATGTTTTTTTTTTAATAACTATTCGGCCCGCAAGCTCATTTGAGTTTCAAATTTGGCCCGGTCTCCAAAAACTTTGAGCACCCCTGGTCTACACGGTGCGCTACTTACATCCAAATATTCCCAAAAGTGAGATTATCATTGGAAATTTAATGCTCTACAACTTTGTAGAACATACCAAAGCTGTAAAACTTAATCCTGAAAAGTTATTAGCGATTTAAAAAAGTAAATTTTGTATGAAAAACATTTTTTTCACCAACTTTAGGCTCGGGTATCAATGGGTTAATCTCAACCAATTTCGCTCAAAATTTGCACAGATGCTTAAAATAACCCAATAAACCGTTTTCCGCTTGTGGAGCAGGGGGTCATTTTTTCTGGGCACCCTAGTATTCAGTCATTCAAAAACTCAAGAACCCAAAAATTCCAAAATTCATAAACTCAAAATTTTTAAAAATTCTGAATTAAAAAAAATTAAAACGCGAAAATTTAAGTTAAAAAAAACGGAAATCTAGGGATTTGAAAAATATAAGCACAGTTCGTACTCGGTTATGCAAAATCACCGTCAATTGTTCACTCCGGATAATCGCATCACAAAATTTGTATTGTTCTCAAAATTTTGGGTTTCTTACCGAAAATATGACTAAAAAATGCTCCAAACTATCCTGATTTCTGTAAATTAAGATGGTGGTAAAAATAGCAACATTTAAAATTTTAAGAAATTAGAAATTTTTGGCATTTTAGATTAAAGAATTTTAGAGGGACTTTTCAAAAATATTGTTGTAAAATTCTTTTTAAGGCACGCTTCTGCACTCAAAATTTTTAAATTATGCACGGGTTTCAAGGTACAGTCAATCTTCTCTGCTTCGATATCAAAGGGACAAGCGAGAAAGTAAACGAAGAATGCTGTTTGAAGGAACTGAATATTCCATTGAAGTAGAAAGGAATATTGAGAAATCAGAGATGGACTCCCAGAGAGTCGACTGTAATGTTAATGTTCGTATCGCTTGCTTAGAGCGAATCCTACTTCTCAAGGTGATATTCAATTACAGGAAACTAGACAAACCCCCTTTTTTGTTGACCTATCGAAAGTGCTAAGGTATGTCATGTGCTTGTTTTCGAACAAAGTTTCCCGTAGTGAAACGTGACTTTTCCAAATCTTACAGCCTAGTTCATATTGTGAATCCCGATCAGTTATAACTAAGTTCTCGCAGATGATTTCGTCAAGAAGGTAATAAACCCCACACGAACACGAAGCTTCTAATGCTCATCTTTCTCCCTCTCCGCTTTTCTTCTGCAGTACAACCACCTGGCCGTCATGTCCGTCGAGCTGCACGTCCAAACGCGGGGTGACCTGCGCCCCAACCCGGACATCGATCCCATTTCAGCGGTCTTTTACCGCATCCACAACGACGTCCCGGCGGACCATCGGAGGGCACCCTCCGTGTGCGGCATCATCCTGAACCGGCAGAGTAGTAGCGGTGTAGTTTCGGACGCGGTCAAGTACAACCAGTGCAGCTACACGGCGGACGTTGTGGTGGTGGGGAGCGAGCGCGAGTTGTACGAGAAGTTTCTGGTGTTGATTTCGTTTTGGGATCCGGACATCTTTGCGGGGTACGAGATTGAGGCGGGGTCGTGGGGGTATTTGATTCAGCGAGGCTACGCGCTGGAGATGAACTTGATGAAGATGTTGTCGCGGGTGCCGACGGCGGAGAAGGTGCACGTGAGTGAGGAGGAGGAGCAGGACCTGCTGGAGATGCACGAGTACAGTGCGGGGTTGAAGATTCCGGGGCGGATTTTGTTGGATATTTGGCGGTTGATGAGGCACGAGATTGCGTTGACTTCTTACACGTTTGAGAACATGGTGTATCACATTTTGCATCGACGAGTTTCGAGACATTCGTTTCGGTTTTTGACGCGGTTGTGGAACAAGTCGTACTCGAAGTGGGTCGTGTTGGAGTATTATCTGGAGCGGGTTAATGGGAACTTGGAGCTGTTGCAACAGCTAGACTTGATTGGGAGGACTGCGGAGTTGGCGAAGCTGTTTGGGATACAGTTTTATGAGGTGCTCTCGCGGGGGTCGCAGTTTCGGGTGGAGAGTATGATGCTGAGAATCGCCAAACCGAGGAACTTTGTGTCCGTTTCGCCGAGCATTCAGCAGCGTGCCCACATGCGATCTCCGGAATATCTCCCACTGATCCTGGAGCCCAACTCGCGGTTCTACGCTGACCCGTTGATCGTGCTGGACTTCCAAAGTCTCTACCCGAGCATCATCATCGCGTACAACTACTGCTTCTCGACGTGTCTCGGCCGGGTCGAGCACCTGGGACAGTCGGAACCGTTCGAGTTTGGTGCGTCCCAGCTGCGACTGTCGCCACGGATGCTGAAGGTCCTCGTGGAGAAGAACCTCGTTACGGTGTCCCCTTGTGGAGCGGTCTTCGTGAAATCCAGCGTCCGAGAAGGCATCTTGCCGCGAATGTTGAACGAAATCCTGACCACGCGACTCATGGTGAAGGCGTCGATGAAGCTACACAAAGAAAACAGCATCCTGCAGCGGGTTCTTCACTCGCGGCAGCTCGGCCTAAAGCTGATCGCGAACGTCACGTACGGTTACACGGCGGCCAACTTCAGCGGTCGAATGCCCTGCGTCGAGGTTGGCGACAGCGTCGTTAGCAAGGGTCGTGAAACTCTCGAGAGAGCGATCAAACTGGTCGAATCTACCGAACGATGGGGCGCCAAGGTCATGTACGGTGATACGGACTCCATGTTCGTGCTCTGCCCCGGTAGAACCCGCCAAGACGCGTTCAAGATCGGCGAAGAAATCGCAGAAGCCGTTACCCGAGACAACCCACCTCCCGTGAAGCTCAAACTCGAAAAGGTCTACCAACCCTCGATCCTACAAACCAAGAAGCGCTACGTCGGCTACATGTACGAATCCCCCGACCAAGAAAAACCCGTCTACGAAGCCAAAGGCATCGAAACGGTTCGCCGCGACGGCTGCCCCGTCGTCAGCAAAATGCTCGAAAAGGTCCTCCGAATACTGTTCGAGACGCAGGACGTCTCGCGCGTCAAAGAGTACACCTGCCGCCAATTCACCAAGATCCTCGAAGATCGCGTCAACGTCCAAGACTACATCTTCGCCAAAGAGTTCCGTGGCCAGGACGGCTACAAACCGGGCGCTTGCGTCCCCGCCCTAGAGCTAACCCGCCGCTGGAAAGCAGTCGACCCCCGCCGTGAACCACGCCGCGGCGAACGCGTCCCCTACGTCATCATCAACGGACCCCCCCTCGTCCCCCTTATCCGCCTCGTTCGAAGCCCCGACGAACTGCTCGCCGACCCCGGACTCAAAATCAACTCCAACTACTACATCACCAAAGCGATCATTCCACCGCTGAACCGCTGTCTGCTCCTGATCGGAGCCGACGTCAACCAGTGGTACAACGATCTCCCGCGAAAGGTCCTTATGCTGCACAACACCGGCGGATCCGGTAGCGGAAAATCCAAGCGTTCCCTCCTGGCAAGCGAGCTGCAACTCCCGAAGAAGAGTACAATTTCGCAGTACTTTTCGACGACCAGCTGCGTGGGGGATTGTGGCAACCAGACGCATCGTGGGGTTTGTGGCGAGTGCCTCGGTAGGCCCCAGCGGACGGTGAGCTACGTGATGGACAAGATCAACCGGCTGGAGCGGAGGGTGGAGTTGGGGGAGAAGGTAAGGATTTTTTGGAACTTGATAACTCTTTTAAACAGAAACTTCGTCATCTTTTTTTCCCATACTCGTTTCCATACAGTTTGAGGGGTTAGTCATCCAAAATAAGTATGTAAATGAATGAATTTAGTATCTTAAGAAGGAATTTCCTGAACGATTTGGTGTCTTCGGCAATTTTGTAGGTTATGATTAGGACTTTTCTGAAAAAGGGGAAAGTTAAAAATATCCGATTATTTTATATTTGAAGACTCCCAAAAACGATACTAACAAATATTTCTTTTGAGCCATAGCGCATAATGGTGCAAAACGTTTCAACTGACTAACTAAATTTGCAATCAGAAAGTACACTTTTTTATGAAAATAGGTCTTGAAAGAAAAACCACCTCCGGAAAAAAAAAATGAAAGCGGAGAACATTTCTGAAAAAATTAAAATCGGTCATAATTTTTGGAAAAGTCTACAAAAAGATATTTTTTCTTATTTAATATTTATACCAAATTTTGAAATTATTTTTATCAACAAGTTTCACAAAAATTTCATTTTTCGACATTGGAAATCGAATCAACAGATTTCAAGATATAATCAGTTGAAAATTATTATTACATATTTAGTTTTTTATATTAAATTGTTCGAAAAGTTATGGATTGCCAAAATTTTTTCTAAATTTACATTGTTATGCACATCTAAAAAATATTTGATTTTATGAAATTTATTCAATAACATATTTAATATTTAGTTTTTTTTGTGTTAAATTGTGTTTTTTTAATTGCCAGATTACTACTTGTTGAGATTTGTTGAAGATTTATTTTAAATAATTTAGAACTTTTTGATTCCTTTTAAACTTTGTATATTTTTTTTGTTTTGTTAATTATTGATTTTTTTTCATAATTTCCGTTTTTTTTGGGGTTTTATTTTTAATTTTTCAGAATTTTTTTGGGTTTTTTATAATTTTATTTTTTTTATGTTTAATTATTTTTAAATTTTTGATTTTAAAAATTGATTTTTTGGATGTCTGCTCTAGGTGGTGAAAGCAAACATAAACAAAAATTCAAATAATCAAAAATAAAACAAATAAACAAGATATTGAAAATCAAAAAATTCTTAACTTAAAAAATGCAGAAATTCAAAAAAACGTAAAAAAAATAATTCTGATTTTATATTTAATCTTAAGTTTTGTTAAATTGCGTTTTTTTTATTTGACAGATTTCTATCTGCTTTGATTTGGCTAAGGTTCATTTTTTACCCTCTAACGCCCAGAGCTGTTTGCTTATCGCAAAAATAGTAAATGGCTAAATTTTGGTACAATATTGCAGGAAATACTTTACTTTGACCCACAATCATCGAATTGGTGCAAAAAAGTTGAATTTGAAGTGGTGCACCAGAGCACCATCAGGAAGATGAGCAACTTTTTTTTAAATCACAAAATCTCGTTTTCTTCAAATCTATTGGTACAGTTGTTTGAAAATGCTTCGAAATGTGTTAAAAACTAATTATTCTTTGCTGTAAGACCATATTTCTGAAGTATGAATTACAAATTAAAAAATCTCTGCATTTTCAGATTTCTTTGATTGGCTCATTCAAAACTCACAAACAACCATTTTCATGAAAAATAAGGAAAATAATAAAATCATCGGTCTAATAACAATGTTTCGTCTTGTTTATGAATAGTCAAAACGTTTATAAACTTTTGTTTTGATAAAAATAAGCTTTTTCTGTAATTTAGAAAAAAGTGCTCCTAAATATTTAGTTGCTCATATGCCTAGGTGGTGCTCTGGTGCACCAAATGAAAAAGGTTGAAAAACACTCAAAATCGGTCCAAACTCACAATGTTATTCACAGGGGTTCTTGTCCAAGGTTTAAATGATAGCAAAACATTTTTTATTTCATAAAATTTTGTGTTTGGTAATTTTTACGGGGTTTCGAAAACAAGTCTTATTTATTTCCCTAAAATTTGCCCATTTTTGTTTACATTTCGTACTGTAATTTTGCTTGTGCTTGACCAAATTTGATAAAATTTGGGGAGAAGTTAGTATACATTCTACATGAACACCTGCAACTTAAAGCACAATGAAAAGTTGTGTCTGTTCCGAGATATTTGAGTTCAAAGTTTTGGTGCTCTGGAGTAACCATGGGCGGGAGAGGGTTAATGAAATTTTAATTCCTTTTAAATTTTATATTGTCCGTTTTTGACCTCTTTTTTGATTTTGTTTTTTCATTTTTCCAAATTTTTAGTTTTTTATTTATTTTTTGATTTTTTGAAGTTCAAATTCAAAATTAAAACAAATTAAAAAAAATATCATGGATTCCAAAATTTCAAAACATTGAAAATCTAAAAATTCTTAATTAAAAAAAAAGCAGAAATTCAAAAAGCGAAAAAAAATATTTTTCTTATTTTATATTTAGTTTTTTTTTTTTGTCAAATTGCGTTTTTTCAATTGACAGATTTTTATCTGTTTTTATTATTCGAAGGTTCATTTTGAATGATTTGGAACTTTTTCATTTCTGTTTTATATTGTCCGTATTTTCCTCTCTTTCTAATTTTTGTTTCTTTTTTTTTAATTTTTACGAATGCATTTTTTAGAATTTTTTGGTTTTATAATCCTTTATATTTTTTTGTTTTATGGCTTTCCAAATTTTTCAAGTTTATTTATTTCTAAATTTTTAATTTTTGTTAGTTAAATTCAAATATTAAAAAAAAACAAAAAAAATCAAACTCACGACCTCTGCATTAGAAACCCAGTACGCCGCAAGTCGAAACCCTTCCCTACCGGTCAGTATTCCCAGTTAGCAGATTTACTCCTTGAAGGGATCTGACTTTGCCGAGCCAGACAGAAATCGAACCCATCACCTTCCGCTTACAAGGCGAAACCCGTAACCTCACGGCTACGGTAGCACGGCAATAAAAAATGTGTTAAATTGTGTTTTAGCCATTTTGATTTGTTGAAGATTCATTTTTCATGATTTGGATCTTTGTGATTCCGTATTGGCCATTAACACCTTACCGGGATACACCCAATGTTTACATTTGTTCATAGAACTTAATAAAAAAGTAAATTTTTAATTTTTAAAATTGTTGGTATTTTTTATTATTTTTTTATTGTTGTCTTATTTTTACCATTTTTTTCGTGCATGATTCGACATTTCCGTGCATCATTCCATTTGATGCGGTAGCAAACCGGCAGAAAACCGGACAGCAAAGTGAAATCCCGATGAACTGAGAGCAAATTTGCTACCGCGGTGGGCTTGTCGTCGGGTGCAAATTTGATTTGCTTCGATATTTAAAAAATATTTGGCAATTTTTTTGGAAAACAGTGAAAAAACATACGAAAAAAAATTTAACGTTGCTTCAATTTTGTTTAACAAACTTTTAAGATTGGACCTCTGGTAACTGATATACAGCCATGATTATAAATAGAAACAGGAAACATGTTTTTTTTCGATTTTCTACCGCAATCCAACGATATTAAAGATTGACACAGATTATATTTAACCATAACTTCGTTGCCGGCCTAAGGGTAAATGATATAGCCCTTTTTTCGAGAAAATTTGGAAGGGGAGCTCATTTTCCTTGTAAAATGTGGACTATTTCATGGAATATTTCTCAAATTCAAACACCTTTTTAATTTCCCAGATGTGCAAATCCTGCTGCCAGCGAACGTTCGAAACGGCGTGCACCTCGCTGGACTGTCCGGTTTTGTTTGTGATCAACCGGCGAACCCGCGAGCACGGCCAGGTTCAGTATTATCGCGACCTGCTTGAGGAAATGTTCTAACTGTTGTTCAGGTTTGTTGGTGCTTTGTTACATATTTATTTGCTAGCCTAATTATTTTTGAAAACACGAATAAATATCAATTGTTGTGATCGCCAGACTCTTCCCGCTCAATCGTCATCCGAACCCAGTCCCTGAACTTGCTGATCCAGGTTATGACGGTAGGGCTGCGATAGGCCGAACACGGGAAGGCTCCCCACGAGACGAGGCCGACCTGGGTTTCGACGCCGTCCACCGTCTGGATCAGCGGTCCTCCCGAGTCACGATGACAGGCGTTGGCCGATCCGCTTAGTTCTCCCGCGCAAAAGTTGCTCTCCTCGAGTGGACTGAAGAGGGGGAAGTACTGCAGGCACGCGTCGTATGGATAAACCGGTACGTTGACCTTTTGAAGTTTTCCTGGGTAATCGGGCTCGACGGTGGACGTCACGGCGCCCCACCCTGGCAACACGGCAAATCCAACCATGGGACCGTTTCTGGCGTCCAACGGTATCGTTGACACATTCGAGGTTAACTGCAGCGGTCGATCGAGTTTGATCTGCGGACAAAACCGTAACAGTGCGTTACTCAATGATCATCAGCCATCAACTCAACCCCAATTACCAGCGCAATATCGTACGGTCCCACGAAGCCGGGCGATCGCGATTCGTGTACTAAAAACTTGCTCGCATTTCGCCTCTGCTCGAATCCCTCCTCCCTCCTCAAATCAAACTCCCCAGCGACCACCTCGAGCCAACCGCCGTCGAACGTCGTCTCCCGGCAGTGCGCCGCCGTCAAAATCCAACCCGGGCTCACGATCGTCCCACCGCAAAAATGAACCGCCCGCGACCCGTTTCCAAAGTTCCACTGAACCGACACCACGTACGGAAATTCTCCGGGCGAAGCTTCCTGGCCGCCGATCACTTTGGTCGCGGGCGGTTTCAACGCACCGACCAAACTGCTCGAAATCAGCAGCAGACACGCAACCGTTACGAAAACTTTTGAAAAATCCATCGTCGCGAGAAGCACGTGCGCACAGCTCTACGGCTTGTACTAAACTGAAGATCGCGCGCGATCGCGCAACCACGCGCATGATCGCTTTCACCCGAGTCGTTCGTCGTGCAAACGAAAGCGAAAGTTCTTTCCCTCAACGGACATCGTGTGCTTGGGCTAGACGGGTTGACCTCATTTGAATATATGTTGTGGCATAGTTGATCTCTGCAGGTACTTTGGAGTGTCATGTTGGTGGGAGATTAAAGGGTGAGTCATTTTGTTCGATTGGAACTTAATCACCAACTGCCGAGTCATGCCTTCTGGCAAAATTTGAATGATATCTTTTCTTTGCATAGCTTCTTTCAAGATGATCAATTAATTATACGGTTCCGTGGACAACGTTGTTAAGGTAAAGGGGATGACGAATTAACTGTCCATTTTCGCACAAATCTCCCAACATTGTCATCAAATTTGAGGTAATTATGTAGTTTTGTCTTAAATTTGTGTACTGACAAAAATCAAAAATATGCACTACTTTATTCTACTTTTCTTCAACCGAATGTTCAGGTTCCTGGTGTGTAAGCACAGCGTAATGCCGCTGCCCTAGTAGCAACCTGTGCTTACTAACATTCCTGTTCCTTAAAATCGAGATCTACAAACTGACATGGCGGGCACCGTTGGTTGCCAATGACTGTATCAGTAGTGCTGAAAGGATATTACGGTTCTGTTCAGCAACGGAGGGGCAACCATGGGTGGTCTCTCATGCTCATGCTCATGCCCATGCTCAAAGCATTCATACATTGTCATTATCGTGCTATCTTGTCGCAAAAACATTTTGGACCAAACTGAGTTAAGGACGCCATTTTTGAAAGCTCACATTGCCTCACCCCGAGCAGGGGTAAATAACACGGGAATACCAAATTTTGGTATTACTTGGGCAAATAACAGCGACCAAAATGTGCCCTTGGTTGCCCAGTAATAGATGGTAAAATACCATGAAATCATACCAAAATCTTGTATGTGTAAGGGCACAACAATACCAAACCATGTTATTCCAAGGGTAAAATAATACCTCAAAATAAAACCATTTCAATTCCAAGTTGAGGTCTTCTGGATTTTTGAACATTGCTTGAATACCAAAACTTGGTATTGCCATGGTTTTAATTTTAGGTATTCCCGCGCCCTTGGAAAATCATATTTTGGTATTTCTGTGGTCTTTCACATACATGATTTTGGTATGATTTCATGGTATTTTACCATCTATTACTGGGCAACCAAGAGCACATTATGGTCGCTGGTATTTGAACAAGTAATACCAAAATTTGGTATTTTCATACCATGTTTAGTGCAGCAGTTGCAGTTAGTGAAAAAACGGAAATTATTCATATGCAACAGCCAAATCTACTCACCTGATGATTCCATGTTGTTATTAGTGATATTCTTCACCACACCGAATGCATTTGTCATTGATGAACGGCCTGTGCTTGAAGTTCTTGAAGCTTCTGAAAAATAACAAGATTGAAAAATAAGTATTATTAAAATGAAACTGAATTGAAATTCACCAAAATTCATTAATCTGTCGATTGACTCGTTTTTCAAAGTATTTGGTTATCCCGACTTAGAGATATTTCAACGTTTTTGAAAAAAATATTAGTGGGTATATCACATTAATTTTAAAAATCATCTTTAACATTTTTGGGTTTCAAGTCATTTTAGCGCAAAATTAATCAACTCGTAACAAATTTCCCATAGTTTCAGAGAAAATTGATGAAACCTTTCAATATTCAAATAATACCAAAATGTGCCATCCTGACTTAGAAAATTTTCCACAATTTCATGTCATTTCTATAGGGGGTATATCAAAAATGTTTAAAATCAAGTTTGAAATTTCCGGTTTTGAATGAAAGCATTCGCTTTGAGACATCATTTTAGTGCAAAATTAATTATTTTGTTGTTGATAAAACACTTTAATACCAAAATAATACCAAAATGTGCCATCCTGACTTAGAAAATTTTCCACAATTTCAAGTCATTTCTGTAGGAGGTATATCAAAAATGTTTAAAATCAAGTTTGAAATTTCCGGTTTTGGATGAAAGCATTCGCTTTGAGACATCATTTTAGCGCAAAATTAATTATTTTGTCAAAATTGGTCAAAATTTTCCCATAGTTTCAGAGGAATTTGATAAAACACTTAAATACCAAAATAATACCAAAATGTGCCATCCTGACTTAGAAAATTTTCCACAATTTCAAGTCATTTCTATAGGGGGTTTATCAAAAATGTTTAAAATCAAGTTTGAAATTTCCGGTTTTGAATGAAAGCATTCGCTTTGAGACATCATTTTAGCGCAAAATTAATTATTTTGTTGTTGATAAAACACTTTAATACCAAAATAATACCAAAATGTGCCATCCTGACTTAGAAAATTTTCCACAATTTCAAGTCATTTCTGTAGGAGGTATATCAAAAATGTTTAAAATCAAGTTTGAAATTTCCGGTTTTGAATGAAAGCATTCGCTTTGAGACATCATTTTAGCGCAAAATTAATTATTTTGTCAAAATTGGTCAAAATTTTCCCATAGTTTCAGAGAAATTTGATAAAACACTTTAATACCAAAATAATACCAAAATGTGCCATCCTGACTTAGAAAATTTTCCACAATTTCAAGTCATTTCTATAGGGGGTTTATCAAAAATGTTTAAAATCAAGTTTGAAATTTCCGGTTTTGAATGAAAGCATTCGCTTTGAGACATCATTTTAGCGCAAAATTAATTATTTTGTCAAAATTGGTCAAAATTTTCCCATAGTTGCAGAGGAATATGATAAAATACTGTAATACCAAAAGAATACCAAAATGTGATGTTCGATCATTGGCAAATTCTGCAATTTTGCAATATCAAAACAATATCTTAAATTGGTATGATACCACATTTTGCTCTTGCATAATCCTTAAGACAAATTTTAAAGGGTCCAGGAATACCAAAATTTGGTATTGATACCAGAGAAAGGTATTATTACGCATTTCCCTTGTTATTTACCCATGCTCGGGACCTTTTGACATTCTCAGAACTCCAAAATTCGATTTCAATCCTTGAGATATTCAATAAAAACCGAAAAAAAACTCCGTGCACTGTTGTCACTTTGATATGAAAGGAAGCGTTCTTTTAATACGTAACGTAAAAAAATATGAATGAATTTTTAAAAAAATTTATGGAGCGTAACAAGGCCTCTGCTCTTCCAACTGAGTTACATAATAAAAGAACATTCCCAAAGAAGTTTCAATCTTTTCGTGCTATCTTGACACATCCTGGAAACTGATGTAAGTGCGACAACTGGCCAAAGGGATTTCAGGTCAGATCGCGTCTGACACACGTACACGTACATTTGCAATTATAACTCGGGACACCGGCGACCATATTCAACCAAACTTCAGGTTCAGGACAATGCACAGAATGGTCAACCAAACAAAACGTGTTTTTGTCATTGTTTACATTGCGTGCTCTTTTTTTTATTCAAGGTCTAACATTAAAACGCATTTTTCTCGGAACGTCAAAAAGCGACGTGCGACAAGATAGCACGACAACGTCGTCCCAAGGGAAACCACTAGATCGTCGATACTGTATTTTTATTGCACTTTTAACACTCAAACGCTCGGGTAGTAATTTAACCCCTATTTTTTTCTTTAAAATCTCATAACTTTTGGAAGAATTGACCATTTTGGATGCTTTCGGTTGCAAGAGATCCAGATTTGTCTATATTTTTAACTATCAGATGGGGGACAAATATGGTCCACTTTAACCGGAGATATTCCGGATTCCGTTGAGGTACCTCGGCCCTCCTATTTGGGTTTTTGTTTAATATAACAAAATCTATTCCACAAAACAAAGCCGGTAATTAGGCAAAACTTCAAGGCATCATCCTTATACATCATCCTGCATAGATATATGACATGGTCAACGACTTTGGGCACCGAAACAGGTTCCAACCGGAAACGGTTCACTGGGCTGATGTCGATTGGTGCCCAACTGAAACCGGAACCGGTGCCCCGTAGAACTTAACAATTATTTTTGCAGGATGATGTATAAGGATGATTTCCGGCTTTGATTTCCGTAGTAACTAGGGCGTCCAATTTTCCCGGGTTTTGAATTTCCCGGGAAACGGGAAAAATATTTTTGAAATCCCGGGAATTTCCGGGATCCCGGGAAATTTTTTAACGGTCATTAAATCTACGTATTCATTAAATCCAATGTGATTTAAATTATTTCATATTAATAATCTTAAAATTATTAATATTTTTTTATCAGTCTTTTCATGATAAATGCTTTAAAAAAAATCATCGAAACTGTAAAAAAAAGAAACGAAAACAAAAAAAAATTAAACTTTCCAATTTAAAATTTTAGAAAAGTTTATAATTTCATGTTTTACATAAAACATCTTTTACATATTTTAGAGCAATAAATTTGAAAATCGGTGTACCCATTGTTTATCAAAACATGATGCGAAAAATATTGGCTTAGTTCGTTACTATTGTCCTTATTTACTCCAGATGCCGATGTTTGATGAAAAATAATTAAATATTTTTTCCTAGTTTGATATCATCACTAAACGTTAATATTTGTAAAATAAATAAAATTTAACGAAGAATGTTTACAGCGCTAGACATTTGCGAATCCATTCATTTTTTTAATAATTTTCTTTTATAAGCCAAATAAATGTTGATATGTTCCGAATACAATTTTGCTAATGCTTTGAAATTCTTTTCGATTACTAACCAAATCTGAGTTTCCAGACCAAAAATTGATTTTTATTATCAATTTCGGTCTTGTTCTTTTTTTTTTGTGGTCTTGTTTGAAGGTTAAGTATTTTTCTTAAAAAATATGATTTAACCCTCTAACGCCCATGGTTACTCCAGAGCACCACTAACTTTTGTCTTCAAAATTGAATTTCTCTACAACCATGCATTTTTTTTCAATCTGGTTCAACCTGCATTAGTTTATATAGAATCTTAACTTATAACCATTAAAATTTCATCCAATTCGGTCGATCCAACTACGAGTAATAGTAAAAAACGTAAAAAATCTCGAATTTGCTCTGGGCGGGAAGGGGTTAAAAAATGTATCTAAAAATATTAGAATTTTAAAAATCTGATAATATAGCAAGTTGTGACTATTATTACAGCCTAAAATCTATCTCCCCATACTTTCAAAATTAGACAATGAGTTGCTGAGGTACAGCCTTGCAAAGAAAAAAAATTCTAGAGCAACTTTTGAAAAGTGCCCTTAACAATTAGAAAACAAATAGCGAAACAACCGGTAACTAACTATTAAGCAAAACAACAATAAAAAGCTGTTATTTCACACTTAAGATTTTATGAAAAATTTACCTAAAGCTTGGAATTCGCAAAATAGTTTCAACTGTCAAAATGCTAATTTGCCAAAATTTACAAACTTTTATAAGCCCCCAAAAAAAAGTTCCTTGGCCGAAATAAATAGACATGCATTTTTTTGTTTGACCATTAGGGTGACCTACGCGGTACCAGGGTTGTCCAAAAAAATGGCAATTTTCGCAAAAAAAAAAAAAACAGTTTATTCAAAAAATCATCTCCGCGCCATTTCATCCGATTTTAGTTGTCTTAGGCGCAAAAGAAAGGTGATTAGTTTGGCTCTTTAGGGAAGCTAGTAAGAAGTTTCAAAAATGTAGCTTAACATTTGAAAATGTCAAATGAAAACATAAAATGCTCTTTTGAAGGTCTCGGGACAATAGAGTCTATGTCTGAAAATATTTTTTTGCAATTCCGTCGTGAAACTACTTACTTTTCCTGTCATTCTTGAACGACGAAATAGCCTACTTTTCTGTACCAAAAATAGCAGAATCGAATAGCAACACTTTTCAAAATAAATGCTGAAAAGTTCTACTTTTCAGCACTCAAATGGGTGCTGAAAAGTAGAACTTTTTAGCACTTGTTTCGAAAAGTAACACTTTTCAACATTTTTTTGATTTAAACGATTTATTGACAAAATACATGAAAATTTGACATAACATTTCACTCAGTGTGTGTTTTTTGGAATTGCAAAAAATGTTGTATGGAACTCGTTGCAAAACTTGATTTTTTTAGCACTCTTCGTATTTATCCAACTCGGTGAACCTCGTTGGATAAATGTACGACTCGTGCTGAAAAAATCTTCTTTTTGCATCTTGTTGCATAAACTACTATTTCGAAACAAGTGCTGAAAAGTTCAACTTTTCAGCACCCATTTGAATGCTGAAAAGTAGAACTTTTCAGCATTTATTTTGAAAAGTGTTGCTATTCGATTCTGCTATTTTTGGTACAGAAAAGTAGGCTATTTCGTCGTTCAAGAATGACAGGAAAAGTCACAAACTGGCATCTTTGGTCATAGGAAAGACCGCCACAAAGTTTAAGGCAAATATAAATAAATACAAATCAATTTCCAAAATTCGAGTTTTCTCACCATACTAAAAATATTTGTTTTTGCTGACAAAAAAAAGTTTATTTCAAGTTATTATATTTGGTGTAACAATTATTATGCATAAATAACGCGCTCTGCTTTAATAACATTGAATAAACTATTCTAACTAGAAAGCGCATCACTGACTGAAGTGTCATAATCGCTTTTGACTTTTCTACATGTAGCTGGGTTTTTCAAACGGCAACAAACCTCTCTAAACAAATTTCGCTAAAACGTGACTTTGAACTGCTTGGCGCGCAGGCGTGATTCATCCCGTCACTTTCTTCGCGACTAAAATAGATCGAGGAGAGACAAACACAAGCACAAACACACACACGAATACGCTTCTTCAATCTGATCAATCGGACGGATTGGCGTACCGCAGCGTTATCTCCTCGACCCGTGCTATATCGTCCCACAGTTCGACGTAGTGAATCTGCTCGATCGGATAGCGATGCTCGAGCTCAAACTGGGGCTGCTGCTGCGTGTGGTCCAAAAACGCCTTAATTTCGTCGAAGCCAAAGCGAAAGATTAGCGTAAAGTTCGGCGTGTCCCCCGAGTGCTCCCACTCCCACTCGCTCCAGTGTTCCTCGTCCCAGGTGTCGTTCCGGCTGCACTGAACCACCCCGCGACCGTCCAGGTGCATCCCAAAGTGGTACACGATCTGGGCCGGATCCGGAAAGCAAAAGTTGACGGAGAATCTACAGGAAGAAAAGAAATGCGCGCCATTGAGTTGTGAAGCAAAAGTTACGAAATAAGTTCGCCCTCACTTACCTCTGTGCGTCATCGCATAGGACACCTTTGACGATTATTTCGTCACCGATCGTGGGTTTCCGGGGCAATTTAAGTGCGAAAACGCACTTTTGCATCTCCAGGGTGGTGTTTGTTTCCGGCATTTTCACTATCGCGTTGTCTAGTTGGTCCAAGTGTAAGCAGAGAATAGTTACTGGCGTTGCTCGCGCTCTCACTGCTCCTAATTGCTTGATAGTCACACTCACCGGGGAGACTAAACAAACCGACAGGGACGGGACGAATTTGTGAACCATGTTGGTTCTATTCTGCTTGTGGTCGCATTAATGGCTCATATGCATTTTCTACTCTATAATGCATTATTGAAAAATACGAAATCTAAGATTATTTTACAAACTTGAATGAATCCAACTTTTCGCTCTGCACTGCTTATGTTCAAAAACTTTAAAAATAAACAGCCTAATTTGATGCGAAATTGTAGAAAAAGATTGAGAAAGGTCAAAAAATTAATATTACGCCCGTTTGAAATGTTAGTCTTGATTCTAAAAATAATCAAAATATTGTATTCGAAAAGATTATAAAATTTCACAAATGTTTTATTTTTCAACATTGAAAATGGGACCATGATGAGAAAATGAGGAAATGTTTGGATGAGACTTAAAAAACTTCAATTTTCTTTTTCTTGAATTCGCTTCATCAACAAGAGGTAAAATCTTCTCTTTGGTAATTTGATTGGAAATTTTGTGAACTTTTCAAAAAAAAAAAATCAGGAATGGACAATCATGGACAATATTTTGCAAAAATGAACAAAATATTGGCTAAATCTTGAAAACTGTGCATTTTATCAAAAAAGTTGAGTCATTTTTTCACCAAAAATTATTATTATTATTTTTTTTTTTTTTTCAAAAAACACAATAACACGAAGTCGTAAAGTTCGTCCTTTCCAAAGGGCAATTCACTTCTAATATTGCACCAATATGAAGCCAATATTGGAGTCGATACAGTATGCAAGCTAGGAATACTGCGCGAGTATTATGCGCGTATGATATTCACGCTGATATTTGGTTAGATATTACCTCATATGTGACGATTATGGGGTCTATATCGACAATACGGTATGCAGACAATGAGAATATTAGGTGCGTATGATACGCGTATGCAGTATACTCGAAGTGATTAACCCCTAGGTCCATACTAAAATATAAAAAAAATACTAAAATATCAATGTCTCAAGATTTTTTTGAAAAAAAGGCATTTTTTCCCGTATTAGTTTTTATATAAATCCTCATCAATACCTACAACTTTGCCAAAGGATGTAGTAAAAAACTGTTCATTAAGGATGTTTTTTAAATGATGTTTAGATTTTTTTTGAAAAATATTTTCAATGTTTTTTCATGTTTCATTCATTCATGTTTAAACATGCTTGTTTATACTTCATATAAGCTCTGAAGGTGGCTTAAAAAACCAAAATAGGCCCAAAAAACAGGGGGCAACAAATTATTGATCAACATTTTAATTTTCATTTACATTAAAAAATCGATTGTTAACTATTGAGCAACATGGTTTAACGCAAGTTTAACGTTTATTTAGGCCGTTAAAAAAATTACTTAGATTTTTTAAACGAATTCGATAGTTGAAAATCGATAAAGTTTAGATCGGTAAACCATCTGTCAAAATAAAAAAAAAATTATACACTTTATTACCAAATTTCGGTTATTATTTACCGGATTCGGCAATTTTCGGTTTACCTAATTGTTCAGCAGTTCAAAATTCGGTAAAATCTAAGTGTGTATGTCCCTCGACTTAAGTCAGAGGGTAAAAAATAAAAAAGTAAAAAATAAAAAATAAAAAGATCCTAACAAATGCAACACCTGCACAGTTGTTTTGCAATAAATATCCAAAATATTTAAATATTGACAAAAACATATTTTTCTACGAGATAAAAAACTAAGTGTTTGCGGTGCTGTAAATTGGGATGAAAAAATATATATACAGTGAAACCTTCTTTTACGCGGTGCGTTACGTTTTTCTAATTTGTCGATTTCTCTGAAACAACGCAACATTTTTGCAATGTTTTAAAAGCAATTTGTAGGTTTACAAATCGCTTTTTAAAGCTTGCAAAAATATCGTATGGTTTAAGAGAAATCTACGTAACAAAAAGTGTAACGCTACCGCGTAAAAAGAGGTTTCTCTGTATTTTAGATCGAGCCAAAACATGCTAAATTCAATGCAGAAAAATGCTTTCCAGAATGTTTTCAGCTGATTAGAACTCTACTTTTATTTATGCTTTTTTTTAATCCTTCTTCACAGAGAAAAAAGAGTTCCGAAAATTGCGAACAAGCGTTCATGAAAATGGGAACCACGAACAAAGCGTTCAAATTTCATGATACGATTTTCAAAAACGTACCATGGCATTTGAACACTTTGTTCGTGGTTCCCATTTTCATGAACGCATGTTCGCGATTTTCGGAACTCTTTTTTCTCTGCACAGAAAAAAATATGTGAATTTACTTGACACGTAAAAAATGAATTACATGTAAACTCAGTTGATGTAAACGTGAGATTCGACGTAAACGGTTGAATCACACGTAAAATCATGTTTTTACGTATAATTTGTTGCAAATTTACATCAAATTGCATTTAAATTTAAATGTTTAATGACGTGCAAAAGTGTTACATCATAAATGATGTAACATTCGGAAATATTTTTTTGTGTGTGTGTTGTCGGATAAATTTTGAATAATATTTGGACTAGGGCGTCCAATTTTCCCGGGTTTTGAATTTCCCGGGAAACGGGAAAAATATTTCTGAAAACCCAGGAATTCCCGGGATCCCGGGATTTTGTTTAACAGTCATAAAATCTATATTTTCATTATATTTGTTATGTTTTCAAGCTTCAAATCATAGAATCAGCTCAATTATATTAATTGGTAATAATCTACACTTCAATCTAAGCATAGACGACAGCTTTTAAATAGCTTAAGAGGTTACATATATGTAAATCTGCATAAATGTCAGAGGTTGGTATGAGAACACATTTGTACTTTTTTAAATCTATTTTCAAGACATTAAAATATATATTTTCATCTATCAACAAAATAAATTTGAAAACTTTTGGTAATTAACAATTTGAAGTTGGCAGTTTAAAAAAAACGGGTGCCACGATATCTTAACACTGCTTTGACCAAATCGGCTCAAAATTTTGGTGAACACTCGTTAAACTGGTTCCGTGTGCCTGACGAAGGCCGATATTCAATAAAGTTTATTTTTAAATAAGATAAAATATATAGATAAATTCAAAAATCGGTTTTGTGAGTCTTCTCCCCAATTTCAGCCAATTTGGTCCATCCTATCTTGAGAAAAAATGTTCATGTAGCTTTGCGCATGTCAAAATTGTGTGCTTAAATCGTCTCTTACTCAGTTTAATAATGAAATATCTTCATGAAACTTTCAGAAGTGATCATCTTTCAAGTGGATTTAATAAATTTTCTGTAATAAGTTTTTTTTTTTGCATTTTCTACATGTAAGTATCCAAATTAACAATATATATTTTTTTGTTTCTCATTCTGCTTTGGCCAACTAGGGAAAACCGGGACTAAAGTCTGAATAGTTTAATATATTTTTTCCAATTTTTAAAATTATTAATATTCATAAATGTAATAAGCAGTCTTTAAAAAAAGAGAGATTAATAAAACAATATTTAAAGCACTAGGAATTTTATGAATCTGTAAACTAAAATTTAACAATTTTCACTAATAAGCCAAATAATTGCTGATATATGCCAAATACAAATTTTAATGCTTTTAAATTCTTTTCGATTATTTTGTATTCAACTACGTAGGGGAAATTCTCGTATCTTTGGCAGGTTAAGCTCTCGCTCCTAACTCCATCCAATTTGCTGATTTTCACTATTTAAACAACTAATTTTGCAAAACTTTTGGTAGAAACTTGCTTGCTCACTTCTTATTAAGTTATTTATCACTCGATTTCAGTTGAAAACGCTTTTAATTAGCTTTAATTGTATGTCAAAGTTCTGACCTGCCAACATTAGAGGCACGCTGGAATTAGATGCTGTTCTCCTACTTCTGCAAAAAAAATATTTCCGGGCCAAACTTTGTTTTTTTTTCAATTTCGGGAATTCCCGGGACAAATTATAAAAAAAATCCGTGGATTCGGGAATTCCCGGTTTTGGAAAAATCCCGGGATTTTTGTCCCGGGAATTCCCGGGATGGACGCACTAATTTGCACAGTTTTAATCGAATAAAGATCTTTTTATATATTTTGAATTTTGAGAGCACAGTTTAAAAAAAAGCAAAAATTGTAGAGTTTTTTTCCCCTGAATTCATTGATATTTTTCAAATTTGTAATGATGAGGGGCATGGTCGATTTTTCATAACAAAAAAATATCTTCGATTGCATTTATGCCCAACTCCCAAAATTTGTGAAAACCTATTTTTACACAATTTAATTTTTTCATTTCAATTCATATTTTCCGCAAATTTTTTCAAACCAACACAATTTCGTTAAAATGAGATGAATTTCATGAAAGCGATCGATTTCGTAGAGAACGTTGTATACACAAAAAATTGATTGAGATTAAACAATTTAAAAAATCCTCAAAAGTAATTATTTGATATACCATTTTCTGAACAACACTACATTCAACAGTTATATGTAAATTGTATTGATTTTAGAAAAGTTTGTATAGTTAAAAATTATTATCTGTCAGCAAATTATAATGAAAACATCAATCCACCTTTTTTTCAGAAAATGATGAAATTTAAAAAAGAATAAAGTTTTTTAACATTTCATATAACGTGTCAATCGGCCAGTTATGCGTAGATGAAATCTCAACGTTCACAACAGACAACAGGTGGACTATGCTGAGCTGAGAGAGAAAGAGCAAATTGTGGGGAGAGACATTTTTGAGCGTCTGCCGACAAATTTCCGAGAAGTTGTATTTGGACGCTGCCGTAATAACAAACGACTATTTGCTGATAGTGCGGAACTGAGAAAGACAAATAAACGCACGCTTTATTTAGCAGCTGGGTTTTTTTATTTACTCTCAAAATTTTGAAAATAAGGCAGTTTGAATAAATCAAGATTACCTGCTTAAAAAAAACCTTTTGGAAAGGACCTTTTCATAAATTAAACGAGAATGGTTAGGCACTGCAATACTGAATTTCTCAGGTCACAAATTGTCAACTCACTTGTGCACTTATTCAACCTCGTTGGTGTTAAACTTCAGCTTTATCTCTTTCACCCAGTTGATATCGTCCATCAGCTCAATACTGATGATCTGCTCCAGTGGCACCCTGCTTTCAAACGTTTCAAACTGTTTTTCGCCATCCACCAAAATCCAAATCTCATCCCCACTCAGACGAAAGGTAATGTCCAATGTGGCATCTTCGCAGGACCACTCCTCGGGTTCGTGTTCCTCCCAATCCGGCAGGGCGTCGTCTTTGTAGCCCTGGAAAACCTCGTGACGACCCTCCTCGTGAAGACGCACCCCAAAATGGTAGGCGATTCCCGATCCAAAGCGAAAGTTAACTGAAAAGCTATTGAGACATTTAGTAAATTTCACAACATCAAAGTTTCTAGAATTCTTACCAAGTGTCCATGTGCTGTAAATTTCCCTTCAGCTCCAGTTCGTCTCCATCGCCGAGGGTCCGCCCAATCGGGTGCATTTTGAACGAACAACTTTCCATAAAATTCGGCATTTTGTCTGCTCGACGGTCGGAACTCTTCTGGCGAGAATGGCGCTAACTGTGTGTAGTAGGTCGCGGTACTGGAGCTTCAAGAATCTCCGCACCAATTCATAGTACCATTCATTTTATTAGTTTCGCAGGAAGAGATTAAGTGTGAGAGAGAGAATGTTTGTGGTTCATCGGGCGTTGAGTGGTAATACTCGAGTGTAAGTTTACTCTTCCTTATTCAAACATAGACATCAGGGCTTGGGAAACACAATGTAGAGAATTTTATTGAGGTTCTTGAATTACGGACTCAGTTCACTACATCAATTGATGTTTAGGGAGTATTGCATACATCAATCTATCATTTCGTAGAAAAGTTACTTTCTATTGCAAATCCATAATTTTGTCGAAAGTAAAAAAAAACAACTTAATTCACTTATTATGTGGTTGACACCTTTCTCACTTTTTACCAAAACTGGGTAAAAAAATTTTAGCTTTTTATTTTAGAGCAATTCCAGCTCAAATCAGGATTTTTTCTGGTACTTTTGTATCCGACCCTCTCCGATTTCAATGAAACTTTAAAAACATGTTATGCTAGGCCTATATAAGCCATTTTTGTGTATATGGAGCCAATTGTACTCCAAAATAACATTTGAGAAGGGCGTAAGGTATTTAAATATTTTTGTATTTTGTAATTTAAAAATTACTGTATCTCGAAGCCGTTGAGTCGTATCAAAAAGTGGTCAAAGACAAACTTGTAGGAAATTGGAGGGCTTTCTCACTGAAAAAAAAAATACACTGAAACAAAAATACACGCCACATCTATGAGATTTTTTGATTTTTAAGTCTTAAACTTAAATTTAAAGGTGATGTCCCGATTTTTTTTTCGTTCAATTTTTTTGAGGAAATAGCCTAAGATGTTACAAAAAGACTGACGAAAAATGCAGGATGGTATGTCTCTCCTAAAAAAATACCAAAATCATTTACTAAAACTGTTTTTTTTTTGAAAAGTGGTCTAAACGTCAAAATTTTTGAAAACCGGTAGTGGGAATCGATTCTCCAGACAATTTTACATAAAAGTCTCCATATTGACCATTGTCCTATATCCAATCCGGTTTTAAAAATGAAAATGTTGTAAAAAAAACGAGTTTTTGGTGGTTTTTGGCAATTTCTATATGACAGACTTGGTTTTTCAGTCTCGTAAATATTTTTACAGGAAAGCTTGTCCAATTTCCCATAAATTTGCTTTTGACAGCTTATTGATTTATGTCGTTTTTATATTTACGTAATCAAATTTACTATCCTGGTTTCTACCACACTGAAAAAAAAGTCTGTTTTCAGTTATAAGCAATGTAATTAAGCTTATATCTGTAAGCCCTTACATTTCTGATTTGAGCTGAAATTGCTCTTTAAATTTAAATCAAATTGGGCAATTTTCAGTTTTCGCAAAATCATTATTTTTTTTTATTTTTAGATAATTTAGAAAATCCTATCATAAACCAAACCAGCCTTAAAAATGTTGCCATACCGCTACATTTTTTTTTTTTTTTTTTTTTTTTTTTTGAGAAAATAACACTGACCTACAAATATTTACAAAAGACTACGTATTCTCAACTCGAGGGTTAGCATGAACTTTGGGGATCCCGGAAACTCGTGCGCTCTAAATTTTTCATACTTATTTATCCCGGGTCGAATGGGTTTTTTACAAGCTTTGTATGGAGAATTAGGGCGGTTCATCGTTGTTGCATACAATCCCAAAATTGCATGCAATATGTAGGAGTAGCGAACCGCACTAATTCTCCATACAAACTTTGAAGAAAAACCATTCGGTGGCATTCGGGGTCTGAATATTTTTTGCAAAATTTAAAATAAAAGTGTTTCGAGGGCACCAAGTCCATGCTTCTCCTCGATTTGAGCCTGCGCAGAATTTAGTTGGTCGCTGTAATGCAAAAAAAAAAATGTTTTTTTTGGTCTTTTTTTCCATTACTTTGGTTGCTGTTATGAAGTTGAATTTTTATTTTGAATGACTTGTTATTTTTCATATCTTTCTGAACTTTCTTATTTTAAAAAACAAAAAGTGCAGTAATTATAATTGCAAAAACTTTTCTTCATTTTTTTACAACCCCTTAAACACCCTTTAAATATGATTTTTATGTAAAATATTTACGTAACTTCAACTCAACCGCTTTTTTAACCTACACAGTAAAACAATTTATGGTTATATTACATCTTCTACATTAGGCAAGAAAAAATGTGTAATTTTACCACTTTTCTGGTGTAATGTCACTATTTCTAAATTGAGGTAAAATTACATCAGAAAAGAGGTAATATTGATCATGTCAAAATAACACCTTGCAAATTTAAACATTTTTTTACTGTGTAGTAGTCTGTTATTGTTGGAATGTTTGTACACATGAGTTGTATAATGAACATTTTAGCACTCTTTCTTGGGTTATGAAAAGCAGGCCGTTTTGTAAATTAAGGACATGAAATTTGAGTAGTTTCAAAACGAGGTTGCAATCGATTTATTATAGCACTATTTTGAGGTCTGAAAAAAATAAAAACGCATTTAAAATAGTTTCATAAAGTTAAACTTTTCAACCTTCACTGTGAAGACAGTGCTTAACCTCTTGTGACTCATGCGGGAATGATTTTTTTTTGCAATTCCGTGACTATTCTTGCCATTTTATAGTAACGAAATGGCCTACTTATCGTGACCTAAATTTAAAAGTGATGAAAAGTTCATTATAACACTCATTTGGTGCTGGGAAGTTAAATTTGTCAGCACTTGGTTCGAAATGTTATGCCTTTCGACACTTTGTTTTGGATATTATAAAATGACATACCCCGTCGGAGATTTATACGTAGAAAGTTATGTTTTACCGGCCTGAATCAGAATCTATATATTTGAAAATATTCTATAGGTGAAAATTGCGTTTATCAAAATTTTAAGGTTTTTATTTCTTGGGATTTTTAATTGATCTGGCCTTATAGGTGGATCGATCTCTAAAAAATATTTTTTATTGCAAATTTTTAGAGAAATATCTCACCTTTATAACGCTGTTTAGGGTTTGTAAATCCGATATGATTGTCAAAAGATATATGTACCACTTTAAAGACAACCATATTTTGGATGATTTTTTAGTGGCAAACATGGTCCCAGGTTCAAGGCTAAACGAAGTTCTCAAATTTCTCTACAAATTTGTAATAAAAAGTAATTTTCAAAAATCGATCCTCCTATAAGGCAAGATCAATTCAAAATATGTACCAAAAATCAAAAACCTTGAAATTTTGAAAACCGCAATATTCACCGATAGAATATTTTCAAATTTATAGATTTTGATTAATGCCGGTAAAACACAACTTTCTATTTATAAATCTTCGATGGGGTATCTCGGTGTATAGTACTTTGTTCCAGCCTCACCGTGCCATACTGGTACATATTTTAGTGTGTAATATTACAAAAAGTTTCATAAAATATTGCAAAATTTATTTTACACGCTGCTGGATCACTACTGATTGTTTGAGAATTCGAACTCCGCATAGCTAATTAATAGTCTTTCACTAAAAAAAAATTTATTGTTTTATTGCTTAGACCTGGTTCCGTTTTTCGCCTCCATCAACTCTTCACTTATTATGTTGTGCTCTACTTACATTCACTTCCCCCAACATAGTTGCAAATTCTCACTGAATTATTCACTTTATTGATCCATTCCCCACACTTCAGGACGATGACTCTTCTGAACCACTTGAATCACCTGAATGTGGTGCTGTAATCCATTCGATTCCCTCGAAAAAAAAAATCCACAGCCGGCTCGAGTAAGATAAAATCAGCATTTTTATTGCACTAAAAACAGCACTTTTAAGCTATACCTACTTCCATAAAAGCGTATACAACAAGGTGGTGCTTGATGAATCTCTGCATATATACTTAATACCTCTTAATACTGCGGTGGCGGCGGCGTCCAGCACGTGAGTCGCGACATCATTATGCGTGTTTGTACGTGTGACTGCATGTGTGCAGGTCGAAAAAGATGAATGAAAGAGATTGGTGATGTGGGGGAAGTCCGCTCGTTTAAAGTACGCGACAGATCCAACGAGTGCCGATGAAGCTGAGAGAAATGCAAATATGTTTGCAGAGCGTTTTAAGTTGTTAATAGATAGGGTACAGACAGCTGGAATTCCGATGGCTCACGAAGCGCGCGCGCCAAAGCTTTCCAACCGTTTGGTTGTTCTAAGTGCCGTTACGAATCATCTGTGAATGGGTTTTAAATTGTGATTAACGCCGCTGCTGCCCACTCGGACCGAACCAGGACTTACATTCTTGAAACGGAACGTCACTTCTTCGACGAATTCGACGTCGTCCCACAGCTCGACGAGCCGGATTCGCTCCAGCGGAACCTGATACTCGAACTCGTACTCGGGCGCCTGGTGGGTGTGATCTACAAACACCCGGATGGTGTCGTGGTGAAACCGGAAGATCAACGTAAACGGCCGCGTCCGGTCTCGGAGCCAACGGTTCGGTTCCCGAACCTCACGCTGCCAGACCACGTTCTTCCAGTTTTGAACAACCACACTTTCGTCCTCGTCGTCTTCGCCGAAGATGGTCTTGAAGTGGTACGCAATGTAGGGCGAGGAACTCTTGGCCGCTGGTCCCACCAGCCTGCCACAACAACCCTGACCTTGTGCTGCCACGGTGGACTCCGCAACGGACGCTGGTGCCGACAGGGACTTGTGGACGGGCGGAGGCGTCGGCAGAATGAAGTTGATTGAGAATCTGTACACACACGAATCACAGAGTGATAACACATCTTGAACAACCTTTAATTACACTCCCCTCAAAACTTACACCTTGGCGTTGGGCTTGAGCCGCGCCTTGACAATCACTTCGTCCCCAATTTGGGGCTTCTTTGGGAATTGCGCCGAAAATGGACGCTGCTCGCTGTTGATGGGACTGTTCATAGCGACGACGCGTCTCTTGGAACGATCCGACAGCTGTGGTTGCACTCGCGACTCTCTCGGTACTGACCGGGCCGGGTAGGTTCAGGCAAAGGTGAGCGCGAAACTGAACAAAAAAGGGGGGGTTCACCCAGAGAACGTCACAAGGTATGGCAGTGTAAGTTGGCTGTTGCATGTTGAGCAATTTACATCTGATTTATTTTTTCCTAATTGCCATCTAATTATGCTTGGTGGCTGTTAAGCGCGGGGGACACTGCGTGGGAAACGAAGGTTCCAGGAAGAAAGTTTAGTAGGGAGCTTTAGTAGGCGAATTCTTAGACAAGTCCTTTAATATTTTCTACCTAACAAAACAAATTTCTGTGAATTGAAATATGTTTTAAAATGCATAAGATCTTTTTTTTCGGTTTACATGTAAATCGGCAAAAATGTCAGATGTTGGTTTGAGCACACACTTCAAAATCTGTTTTCAGGGCATTAAAATATATATTATACAAAACAAATTTGAAGACATTTCTGGAGCAACACGAGAAAAGGGCGGATAAGCATTTTGACAACTGGAATTATTTTGTAAATTCCGAGCCAACAGGTATTTTTTTCACAAAACTTGAAATGTTAAACAAAAGCTGGCCTTCCCAGCTACCTTTCAACACTGCGGGGTTTGTTAAATAGTGATCTGTTGGCTGAGAATTTTCAAAACAGTTCTGGCTGTCAAAATGCTTATGCGCCCTTTTCAAATGTTGCTCCAGATTTGGTTGTATCATTGCGGAGATGTAGCGATTTGAAGTTAGCAGTTTAAAAAAACGGGTGCCACGACATCCCAACATTGCTTCGACCAAATCGGCTCAAAATTTTGGTGAAGACTCGTTAAACCGGTCCCGTGTGCATGACGAAGGCCGATTTTCAAAAAGTTTATTTATAAAATAGATAAAAATATTTTTATGTTTTTCATTTAAAATATCGTTTTTGATTTTTGTATTTTTTGAAAATTCAAAATTTCAAATTCTGCCATCGTCAAGCACACGGGATGTGTCTTGGGAGTCTCCACCCTAAATTTCAGCCAATTTGATCCGTCCCATCCCGTAAATCAACTTGGTATTCAGAGAAAAAAACGCTCAGAAAGTTTGCTTTGCGCATGGCAAAATTCTGAGCTTAAACCGTCTCTAACTCAGTTAAATCATGAAATATCTTCATGAAACTTTCAGGAGTGATTGAAAATTATCTTTAAAGCGGATTTAATAAATTTTCTGTAATATGAAATTTTGTGATTTTCTACTTGTATGTAACCCCTTAAGAGTAATAGCTACGGCTTAGTTTTTTTTTGCAATATCAGTTATTATAAATTCAAAGTTTTCTCCCATTGAAAATCAAAGCAATTTCAGCCAATGAGTCCTAAAGCCCTATGTTAACTGTTTAACGAAAAAAAAACCATCTCTGATCACTTTTTTTTATTTTTATGCAAAAAAAAATGACAAGACAACATTCAACTATGGCCCCTTTGGAACGAGCTGTCAAGAAGGATGCTATCTGTCAAGAAGGGCCGTGAAGTTATTTTTTATAAATTGAATGCATTTTAAACTCTTTGCGGTCGTTCAAAGGGTCATCGTACTCAGAAAAATAAACTTTATCGTTGTGAATTTTTTTAACCAATTTAAGCATGATTCTAGGACCCAATTCAAAGTTTTTTCTTCTCTCAAAAATCGAAAATATTGAAAGGGAAAAATAATCATAACCGATTGTAAACTTATAAGAATACATTATATTACGTTATTTTTGCATTTTCAAAAAAAGGGGACACGTTTGAAGTTTTAAAATTTTCACTGATATTTTGCGATTTTTTGATTGCATAACTATTACAATTTATAAAGCATTTCATGATATTCTATGCTCCAAAGTTTTGAAAGTTAAGCTTAAAATTTCAAACACAGACATAAACTTTGAAAAAAATTTGCAACGGCCTTATCAGAAATAAAAGTTATCCATTATGTTTGATTTTTTTCATTCAAAAATGTATGGAAATTTTAGTGCGCACCTTTGCCCCGCAAATTTCTTTTTAGGAAAAATGTTGGTGAAGAATAAGAATTGGCTAGGCTAAACACTAGTTAATTTGTTTTCAAAAATTTCGTGAACCTGAAGTTGTGTAAACTTCACGTATTAGATCAAAATGAGCATGAGCATGAGCATGAGCATGAGCATGAGCATGAGCATGAGAGACCACCCATGGTTGTCCTTCTCCGTTGCTGAACAGGACCGTAATATCCTATCAACACAACTTCACGTATTAGATCAAAATGGCCCAAAAGTGTCTTTGCTCAATAACTTTCACAAATTTAAATTTTTTCACTTTATTTTTGTAAATACATAAAATTGACCCTAAGACAAGTCAAAACCCCAAATATGAACTTTTTAGGTTGAAATTAAGTATTTAGAAGGCTGGTGCGCACCTTTGCCCCGTACTACTCTAACAAACTCAGCATTTTACAAAAAATATATTTTTTATAGGATTTTTTTCGTTAAAACGATAAGTTTTAAACATCTTTAAAACTATAAAAATAATTATTTTAATTTATTTATTCTTTTACAATTCTAAAATATTATTTTAACTTTTTTTTTATTTTGCGGGACTTATCTGAGTGACCGACTGGATACAATTCGGAATAATATCGAGTTAAATGTTACATTTTAATAAGTAGATGGTTGTAAACTTTCCGATGATAAATCCAAAATAAAATTTATAAAAAAAAACATCAGGAATATTTTCTATCTGTATTTCCAGTTTTATCGGGCATCCTGGCAACGACTTATTTCGTTGCCATGATCAGTGCTGAAAATGTCAGGAGTCAGGACGCGAAAATCGGCGACGCTGACACGATTTTTTTAGATCCATTAACTGAACCGCAAAACCGTGACATAAACAAACCCGGCGCAGTCGTGAGTGCCCTAGCTCATTGAGCAGCTGCAATGCAAGGCAGTAGTTGACCAACGCTCATTCGACGTTGCACGCACACACATAGAGAAACCAGTTTTTACACTAAAAGTTTGTAGTTATGCGTGGAAATGTAATTTTTAAAATAAGTTATGGTTGTTTTAAGCGTTTTGCACCATTCAATTGTTTAAAAATAGTAAAAATAGTGTTTAAAGAGGATTTTACGAGTCAGTCATATGACACGAATTATTGGGTGAGTGTAGCTCATTTATTCACGTCTCTCATTCTCCAGCAGCCGACCGACACGAGTCAGGCGGCAATGGTTGAACAGATACAGTAGGCTTACAGTCACATGCTAGCAGTGAACTGACATTTCGGTTTGCTTCATGTGTACGCTGGGTTGGAAACTTTTTGCAGGCCTGGCCATGATGTTATGTTCAAAGATATTTTCATGCAATATCTCAGCAAAAATCTTTCAACAAGTTGCTCAGCTAGTTACCGTGACTTTGATTCTTCTTTTATTATGTACTTTAACTATAATTTTTAGAATAAATTTTAAAAACAACCTATGAGTCATGGGTTTCCTTTGCAAATATGATCTCTTGAAAATTTTATTTAGATTTCATATTATTGAAGTAGTGATTTAAATATTTCTATATATTGATGTCTTTGTGAAGGGAGAGTTCAATATGCTCTCCATCCGCATTGACTATTTCATATAACTCATGTCCTTTTTCTTCTTTTGATCTCCCTATCATCTGTCTCTTTAATGTCCTTTTGAGGGGATCGTTCGATCCATCCGCATTGACATACTATCTTTTCGTTTTCTTCTTTTCTTTGTTATTTTCCTTGTTTTTCATACTTACCACCAGTCTTTGTGAGGAGATACTGAGCTAGATTTGCTCTCCATCCGCATTGAGCTTTTCTCGTCTATGATTTATCTTTTTGTAAGTAGTTAGAATCAGAGCCAGATTGGATTGAGGAGCGAGCATCAGGGCAGTTGACAGTATGCTGTAATGGCGGAGACTGGATTCCACATCCAGTGGAAAACCAAAACTACGTTACAAGGGAAAATAGTTTAGTAACTGTATAATATTTAAAGATTGTCTTTTTTTTACATCGATTGACTTCTGTCAGTTTTCAGCTATCTGCCGTGCCCTTTTAGGCACCCTGTTGGGCCCTGTTTTTTTAGATTTGCCATACTTTCTTTCGGAGTAGTTGGAAGTTGTCATTCTATCAAAAAACTTGCGGATCCGAGCCAAAATGATTTTTTTAGGCATACAATTTTATGGGGTCGTCTAAACTTTACATTTTTAGCAAGGAATTATAAAATCCCAACCCAAACCGAATGCAACTAACTTGGCTCAAAAAAAGTTTGTTATGTAACACGTTCAGGCTGTTCTAGCTGGCTTCGATTGGAAAAACAATTAAAATAAAAACGAACATTTTCAAAACCCATATGAAATAAATAAGAATACTGACCAGCCTCACTGACAATGACGCAGCGTTTCAATACCAAGAACTACCAATTCGAAATACACTCTTCATCTTCACCAAACACGCACATTCTCCAATAATATTTTACCAGAAACACTTGCTTAAACCAAGCCCCTTGTGTAGAAGCAACCAATTTGTTTGACTTTGAACGCACGCTTTTGGCGCGGTCGCACGGTGTTTCATATTCACTCACAGTTTATTTCTTCGAACTATCAAACTCATTGCCGTTTCCGCATTCCTTTCGGTATTTTCCGAGTATTGAGTACTTACGCCAAACTCACGCAACAAATATCCCAGTTTCTGGAGTACTTTCTTTCACAACAAATAGAGTCGCGATTCTCGGTATCAATATTGTTTGGTTTACTCTTAGCCTACTATGCACCTATACTCTGTATAGTTAGTTGAAGTCACCTTGGATTCCTTGGACACACACACATTTACTTAATATCGATAAGACTGATAAGATTGCGATTTTGTAAAAGCGCATTGGTTTGTGCAATAAGGCTGGCTGGCTTAAGGCGGTCGTGATTCACAACTTTGCTGCATAACGTTAAGTACCCACCCCTGCGCGGTACTTAAGCTGGCTCAGGCTCATGTAAAATGACTAGAAAACGTGACGTTTATAGCTGCTGCTCTGCTTCCAGACTTCGTTTAAGGCATCGTGATTGAGAGGTGAACACGGATTTATCCTTTCCTAAATTTATTGTTACAGTGTGGTTGCGAGGAATTTTTGCGATGATTGTTTTACCAGCAAATAGCGCCATCACTCAGCGATCTAAAAATAAACATTCTAAATTTTCCAAAAATAAACGCAATCTCCGTCTAGCGTTTACCTGCATTCCGGTATTTGAACGCGATCTCCTCCACGTACTCGATATCGTCCCACAGTTCGATCAGCGTGATGGCCTCCACCGGCAACTGGTGGCCAAACTCGTAGTCCGGCGTGTGCTGCGTGTCCTCGGCGAACACTTTGAACACTTCTTCGTGGAAGCGGAAGATCAGGGTGAACTTTTCGTTTCGGTCCACCATCCAGTAGTTCTCCTCGACGGTTTCCGCCTGCCAGACGCTGTTTTTCCAGTTGTGAATTACGGCGCTGCTGCCGTCGTCGTGGAAGATCGTCCGGAAGTGGTACGCGATGTGGGGTGGCGACTGGCCCTCGGGAACCTGTGCCGGTCGGGGCAGGCAGAAGTTCACCGAGAAACTTTAGAAAAAAAAGAAAAGTTTACAATTCATTCTCAGAGTGGAGGGGTGGGGGGCAAAGTGCACTTACTTCCTCGCGTCACTTTTTAATTTGCCTCTGATAAGAATCTCGTCACCGTACTCAGGTGTTCGAGGCAGCTGAGCTGTGAAGGGGCGTTTACTCATTGTGATCGATAACCCGCGTTTTTTTTTTCGGGTGTGTTTAGACAAACCCAACCAGCAAAAGCTAAACTTTCAATTCCAAGAAAAAACTAGGCCATCCACTAATCACGCACAGCCCAAACACTACCCAAAACAGACCGACTTCAATGGGCGTACTAACAATACTGGCATACAGCCGAGGAAGCCCACGATAAGAGACCATAAAATGTGTGTTGTATTGGACCACCTGTGCTCAAACTGTTACAATACAGACACACAAAAAGCCATTGAATAGGTCACGTTTCACGCTGCATACGAAAGTTACTCTAGCAGAAATGCCTTCAAAAGGTTCCTACAGTGAGCAGTGTACTGAGGGGGTGGTATGGGAGGGAAATATTTGTTTTGGTTTTTCATTCACAACGGTACCAATACAAACGAAGCAAGCGAGTAGAAGCAGCATTATGCCCACCCAAGTGGGTGGTGCGTTGGAATGCTGACAGACGTGGGGCAGTGGTCCCAGATTGATGAGTCTGGTTCATTTGATTATAAAATAGTTTCAGCTGTTTTTGCCAAATTCATACTCAAATTGAATTGTAATTCTTTTTTTTTCTGAAATAATAAATTTATATATTAATAGTTAATCAGAATAATACTAGATCTATTGCTATTGAAATTAACTCATCAATAGTTCTTGCTTTAAAACATAAAAAATCAAAATACTGTTGAGTACACTCAACCCCCGGTCACTTTTTCGTTTGACACATTTTTAGTTTGTACCCCGTTGGTTGGTCAAAGTCAAACTAAAAAGTGACGAACTGTCACTTTTTACTCGCCGCTCACGCACACTGTCAAAACAAACGTTTGGTAGTGTGTGTGAACTCCGTGTATTAATAAAAGGGGTGTCAAACTAAAAAGTGACCGCGTTCGTTTGACAACAGTTGGTGTCAAACCATCGGGGTTTGAGTGTAATTGAATACCTGTAACAGAAAAAAAGTAAATAAACCAATCTTACACAAAGTGAGTTCTCTGATGGTGTATCTTTTTGAGCATCTAAAAGCATTTAACCTTCATCAGTTTTAAACTTCATCACATAATAGCATTTGCCGACCCTGCCTCAAACTGCGTGCCAATGGTGCCAATCCCACCCGTTAAATAGAAACGCCCACCGTTTCGTTTCGTTTTTGAGAAGCAGATGTAGGGGAAATCTACCCATTTTAATCCTAATAAGCGGTCGTGTTTGAATGATGCTGGATAATCTAGAGTCTCCCTTGAATTTTACTAAAACCAAGTACACCTACGAGTAGAGCAAGTTTTTGTGAACATTTCTGTTTATTTTCACTTTCACTAAAAGTTATTCTATTTCTTTACCAAGCATTTAACAAAAAAAAATTCCCAAGGGTATTCTAATCGAGGCGAATGCATTGGCCACGCCCATTTTTCTAATATCGGCTTAGTTCTTTTTTCTTCCAACACTCTGTCGAGTGTTGCCATTTGCGCTGACAGTTTTTTTTTTTTTTTTTTTTTTTTTGTATTAAGCGTTTTATTTATGTTCAATCAAACTAATACATGTTACTTCCAACTCCTAACCACGTGGCACTTTACTTTAATTAACTGTACAGAAAAAAAGAGAAAAACAAAACCTCCTAACAAATCCTAAGCTTCCAACAAAAGCTCTTCACCATAGATTCAAGAAATGTTTGAAATGTTTTTTAAACAATTCTCTTTTATTCCACCGCGATTCGCGAATGTGACTTTTCAATTCTTCAATACTTCCGTTTTTACTATTTTGCAAACAATAACACATCGATTCGACAGTCAACCACAATGCTGCTTTTTCTTTACTATTCGTTTCGCTTATATTACAAGATAAAAGCTCATCAGCGTCACATAAAGCTAATTTGAATCTTGTTTTCAAAATTTCGTTAAGCCAGGACCAAACTTTGTTCGAGGAACAGCAATTCTTAATTCTGTGTTCCACACTGTCTGGCACACCGCAGCAGTCACAGTTTGGAGAATCAACTCCCCTTACACCGTGTCGAAACATTTTCGCATTGCATGGAATAATGTCCCGGAGAATCATGAATAAAACAGATTTGCTATCAGATGTAAGAAAATTTTTGTTCGTATTTTCAAAAAGGTTTTGCCAGTTCTTATTCGGTAACTCAATTCGCTTTTTAACTGTTATTTTCATTCTTGACAAAATTGTATCATAAATTTTTTTGCAGGTATTCAAATGAGTTTCATTCGAAAATAAATCTGCATCCTTCAACCATTCCCTAGTATTCCTTGTAATAGTTTTAGTATGAATTTGCTCCAGCATAAATTTATCGATATTAACAACATCATTACTACGCGAAAATAAAATATTTTTTACAAAAAGAGCTTTACATTTTGCTTCAACGTCTATAAGCGATAGACCTCCCTCCAATACTGGAAGGTAGAGTTCCTTCCTTTCTACCTTATAAAACAGTCCTTTCCAAATAAATTTTCCACAAATAGATCGTAATGTGCAAATATGTTTATTTTCCGGTGGAAAAATCTGTGCAACATACCACAATTTCGAAAGAATAAAAGTGTTTAAAATTGTTACTTTTTGAAATAAATTTAATCGTCGAGATTGTTGTAGAATTAAACTCACGATGATACTTTGAATCAAATCTTTATAATTTTTTTCGATGGTTTCAACATAGTCCTTTTTAAAAGTTATTCCTAAAATTTTCATTTCTTCCACCTCTTTAACTTGTTGAGGACCCAATCGACAGCTGTTAAATCTTATAAACTGTGATTTCTTAGAATTTAATTTAATTTTAGAATACACACTGTAGTAGTGTATTAACTGTAAAGTCATATCAAATTCACTATCATCTCTTATAAAAATGTTTATATCATCCGCAAAAGCTACTACTTTAACAAAATTATTATCAATCAAAACACCTTTTAAATTTCTATCAATTAATCGAATTAATGGTTCTAAATATAAAATAAATAAAACCATGCTGAGGGGACAACCTTGCCTTACAGAACTAAGAATAGCAAAGGGTGAAGTCAGAAAACCATTAAATAATACGGATGATGTCGCGTTTTTATACAGTTTGCGTAAACAACTAACAAAATTGTCAGGAAAATTAAACTTCTTCAAAATTTCCCACATAAACTCATGATCAACACGATCAAAGGCTTTTTCCAAATCAAGACTTAAAATTGCTCCTTTAAACTTTTTCGATTTATTTGCTTTTATCAAAACATTTCTTAATAATTTTAAATTATGAATACAAGAGCTATCTTTAACACATGCTGCTTGGCCTGGTCCAATTAACTTTTCTAGAATGGGTTGTATACGATTCCATAGAATTTTTGTGAATAATTTATAATCTGTGTTAAGCATACTTATTGGTCTTTTATTTTGCAAGTCTAACTTATCACCTTTCTTAGGAATTAAGGTTATAATTCCCAACGTAAATAATCCTGGAGGGTACTCTTCGTTAATGTAATAAGTATTAAATAATTTCAGTAAGTCATTTTTAATAATATCAAAACATTGAGTATAAAATTCATAACTGATTCCGTCTGGTCCTGGAGAGGAACGTTTGGATGAAAATCTTAAAGCAGTTTCTAATTCAGACATTTCTATAGGTTTAGCTAAATTTTGTTTTTCAAGATCATCTAAATGCGCAGTTAAAGTGTTTAAAATTTCATCGGTGTTATCGTTCTTTACAGGCTGTTTTTTGAACTTCTGAGAAAAATTATTGAATATTTCATTTCTAAGTAAGTTATAATCTGATGTTTCTCTGCCGTCAATTCGAAGTTTTAATTGCTTGGAGGATGTATTGCGATTGATAAAAGATGTTATTTGATAAAGTGATAGTTTCTCGTCATTTTGAAGTGATTCTGGTTTGATTTTATATTTGATTTTATTCAACCTTTGTTGTTCTAGTTCAATTAACTTTGATTTGACTAAAGCTAATTCCTGAGAGCAATCAATATTATCTCTTTGTTTTTCAATAATCTCTTTTAGGCAGTTGTAATAAAAACTTTTTTCACGGTGCGACTGCTGGTTGATTATAAAGTTTTCTGTCTTGAAAAATTTTTTGATGCTGGTTTTCACATCATTGTTCCACCAATAACTCAAGTTTTGGAACGAATTTCTTTGTTTTAGATTACTATACAAGTTTTTAAATTTATTTAAAATGTCATGATCATATAAAAGTGATGAATTCATCTTCCAATAACCTCTTCCGTGAAAATGCATAAACTGTCGATTTATTTCAAATTTTATAATAATACTATGATGATCCGAAAACGGTACGGGTACCGTTTCTAAAGATCTAACTTTTTCTAAAAAATCAATTGAGCTGTACACTCTATCCAGCCTGGATTTTGAGTTGCATCTCATAAAAGTGAAAGTTCTTGTGTTATTTTTCTTTAATTCAATATCAATAAGTCCTAATGATGTTACTAAAGTTTTCAATCCGTTACTTATATTTTTGTTCAATCCGTTCAAATCATTGTTATCAATTATGCAGTTAAAATCACCTAAAATAACGTTTTCCTTATGCTCTGACAAATGAATAAGCAGATCTTCGGAAAAAAGCAAATCTCTTTCTTTTTTATATTTTGAACCAGAATGTGCATAAATATTAATGAAATTTATGTCATCAATTACAACTGAGATAATTCTTCCATTAGGATTCATGCAAACGTTTGAAAATTCAATAGAGTTCTTTATCAAAATACCAGTTCCTTTTCCATCACTGCTAATATTGATTAATGCATTATGCGATGGTAAAAAACGAAAATTTTCCGTTGCAACTTCCTGTAAAAACACAAAATCTAAATCGTTGTTCCACACATAGTCCTTTAGTAACGAGAGTTTTAAAGTTGAGCTGATTGCATTAAGATTTACTGTCGAACACTTGCGTATATATGCCATTATACCTTTAGAATATCAAAGAAATCAAAGCCAAAGTCACGAATACAATAGTCAACATTTTCATATCGAGTTATTAGAAAAAAAAAAAAAACATTTCTTGAAACTAAAGTTTGAGAACAAAACAAAAAAATTGAAACAAAAATAAAAGAAATAAATAATAAAATAAAATTAGAAATAGAAATTAAAAGAAATAGAGAAAGAAAAAAAAACTTCAATTGGTTTCTACTTGCCCCTACTACCTCGCTTTCCCTTACCGCCACGTGGTTTCTTTTTCTCAAGTCCCTTACCTTGGCCTGCGTTCGAATCGGTCGACAGCGATTCCGCAATCGGCCGTTTCAACTGCTGCTTCTGTTGAAGTCTCCACTCCTCCCGATCTTTCACTTCCCCCTGCTTCGTATCATTCGCGTTCTGCTGATCTCCGTCGACGATCATCGCGTCGCTGGCGGATCCCCCCGCCTCGCTTTGCCCATCGTTGCACTTCTCGGTTTCGTCGTCCGTTTCGGAGTCGGCCTGCTCGGCGCTCGGGTCGTTCGCGACGATTGCGTCGATCGGCAAAGCCTCCTTCTGCTCCTCTCCTTGTCCCTCCGCTGGTTTCGCTTGAGGCGACGCCAGATCCGGGTTCGCTTGTACTGGCGGCTGCACAGTGCTCGTACTTGGTACCGCGCCGGCGATTTCTTGCTGAGCTAGTTCGATTGTCTTGGTGCGTTGAGCTGGAACTGGGATCAAGGTCATGTTGAGTAACGGGCTTGCTGTCTCTTTCGCACTGCCGTTGGCAATCTTCAGATTCGCTGTAACGCTGCTGTACGAAGGCTGACCACCAGTTTCAGCACCGCTCCTGAGACTGGCCAGCTTGGGGCAATCGACCTTCATGTGCCCTTCTGCTTTGCAGAAGAAGCATTTATTCTTCAGTCCTTCGTAGTACACCCTGGCACGGAAATGAGCGATGTACAAGTTGGCTGGTATCTCCTTTTCCACCTCCATGTACACGCCGCGGATGCCGCTGAACACGTGGTAGCCTAGGTCCGCGGGGTACTTTTCCCGCACGTGCTGTCGGATTTTTCCGAATTTCGCCAAAGCTGCTGCGATTTCTTTCTCCTCCGTCTCCGGTGGCAAGTTAAACAGACGGACATACTTGAACTGCCGGCTTGCCAACTCGAGTTGAACCGGTGTCCTCGAACCGTCCTCGTAATGGAACCAGTACTGGTCTTCCACGGAGTTACAGAATCGGTTGTAGCTGGTTTCATCGATGAACTTTACGTAAAATTTCTGGTCATTTTCGTCCTTGTAAACGGAATGGACGTCGGCTGCTGGAATTTTCACTCCCGTGGCCATGAACTTTAGCACATCTAGATACGACGGAACTTTGGCACTGGTCACAAACTGCAGCTTCAACGTGTTCTTTCGGGTTTCCATTTTTTATCTATCCGTAGATTAGATTCCGCTTGAAAAAAAAGAGATAGCTGTGGGTCACACAGAGTGCGACAAAACGTTTACAGCTTCTTCACGCGCACTTCGAGAACTTGACTTGACTGTCCGAAGTCCAAAAGCGAACTGAGTTCAAACGAACACTCACGAAAAGTGGCATTTATAGGGAAAGTTTCCTGGCATCGCTGGCTTTGCTGCTGGTGGTGTTGACGGCCAGCCTTTGTTCTTTTTTGCCTTCGTCTCTCGCTCGGTTTTCTTCAGCCTTCGAGTGGAATGCAAAGTGAAAATTGAAACGTCAAACGACTTGGCGCGTTTGTTTTTTTGATGGCGCTTGCTAATTTATTACATTTTTCGGGATTATTCTTCAAGTGAGTGCCTTACTAATGATCAAAAGAACATGTTGCCGGTAGTTGGAAGCAATTTCATATCTTAAGCGCCGTGAAAAAGTAAGCGAAAGTGAAAAGTTAATTTTGGCGATATTCATTAAGCGTTTGAGGGATTCTCGTGTGTGTCACTGTGTGTGCCAACAAAATGATGAGAAGTGGTCTCGCAAAATACAAATTATGATCAAAAGTGCATTAAATGTGATCTTTTGGCCAGTAAGTGGCATACATTTGCGTGCTTACTCGAGGCGGTGCTGTTGCTGGTAAGTTTATAGCCCAAATAGTATTTTTGGAGCTTTAATCGAGCATCAAACTCTCCATATGACGAAGATAGGTGTTTGATTGGAAAGGGTAGATTTCCCCTAGCTGCGGACTCAAAATGTTTTTGTTTTAGTCGTTAGACGAAGCACGTGGTGTAGGATGAAAGTTGATTTCAATAGTTTAAAAGTTTTGTTACTGTCAGTAGATCAGATTTTTTGAAACATTGATTTTACGTGAGTGTAACAATAATTTGTTGGAAATAACTTTCATTGTTCTAATGAGGTAAATATATCCAGAATATCTAGTAGAAAATATTGAAAAAATGTCCTGGTATACGAATAAAAATCGTGCAAGCGAGTCTGTAAAATAAATGTTTAGGTTTACAATCGGAAAACATTTGTGTGAAAATCGAAATAATTTAAAACGGTTCTGAAAAAAATATCATCGATTTCGAAAACCACACGTTTTTTCAATTGTTCATTATTAATTTTACGGATTCGTTTACAAGATTTCTAGAATTGTTGTAACGTTTGGGCCAGAATGCTGATTTGACCTAATGAATAAATATTTATCATAAATGTTCAGATATTCCGCAATTTTATACCTGTAACTTGACCTCTAAAACCTAAAATCGCCTCTAGAGAACTTTGATTTAAAAATTCGCCAAAAATCAATGTTTAACCAATTCAGAATGTTTAAATGCAATTGAAAGTAAAACTCTTTTTTTAGAAAATTTTGAGTTTGATGATTTTATATGTTTTATGTGACTTTGACTTTTTTTTAAATATCTTTTTCGTGGACTCCGATAGTTTATTTTCCCTAATTTTTAAGTCAAAATAAGTATGCAATAATTTATGTTATGTCCCAGATTATATTAGGACACACTTTGTTACAAATTAAGGTGAAATGGGACTCTAGTTCTTGAACAACTTCTGTTCAACTTAAGTAAAGTTCTGAGCTCGCTCATGTTTTTGTTATCGACTTTTTTATCATCTGCAAAAAACAGAACTGGGTGACACACAGGGATGATTTGTCTGTGTACACTTACTGAGGTTGTGACTCAGTTCTTGTACACAGAGCAATTCTCTACCAAAGCCGGAAATGGATTTTATTTGTATTTTTTGATTTGGCTCAAACTTTGTGGGGGCCTTCCCTATGACCAAATAAGCTATTTTGCGTCATTGGTTCACCCATACAAGTCTCCATACGATTTTGGCTGCTGTTCATACAAAAATTGTATGTAAATATTCAAAAAACTGTAACTTTTGAGTTTATTTTCTGATCAATTTGGTATCTTTGGCAAAGTTGTAGGTATTGTTGAGGACTTTTGAGAAAAAAATAGGTACACGGAACAAAAAATTGCAGATTTTTTTATCAACTTTTTTTTACTAAAACTCAATTTCCCAAAATCCGCATTTTTTTATTTTCGAGATTTTTTGATATGTTTTAGGGGACAAAAATCCGCAACTTTTGAGCCATATTTTGATTTTTTTTAAATCAAGACTAACATTTTGAATGGGCGTGAAATTCAATGTTTGGCCCTTTTAAAATGTTAGTCTTGATTTTAAAAAATATATTTTTTTCAAAGCGATCGGAAACAAATTTTTCATGTTTTAACATTGAAAATCGGACCATTAGTTGCTGAGATATTGACATTAGAAAATGGTGGGTTGTTTTGGTGAGATTTAGAAAACTTCAATTTTCGTGTTACTTTTTCTTAAAGCGGCTTCTTCCTTCCCTTGTCGATTCAGAATTGTGTTGTTGTTCGAACACTCCGTGCTCAAACTCAACCCACTTCAACGAATCATATCTCTGCAATACGACTTTACGCAGTAGGCCTGGCCGCTTTAACGCTTGTGATGTTTCAATGCATTTTCAATGCAATGGCGCACTACAAATGTTAATAAATGACAAGAAGAGAGCTAGGCGTAATCTAACCTAAGGCACTCTCCAGGATCCCTTCGAAAGATTGGCTGCGTTAGGGTTTGGTTAGATTAGATTAGATTAGATTAGATTGTTGTTAATTCAGTTATTTCTGACAGATTTAACCTTCTTGGTCATTCGCTGCCCTATGTTAAAGAGAAAAAATAAAATGTTCATATTGAGGTTTGCCGTTGAAAATTATGAAGTTTGACACCCATCATTCTTTGCGGACCGGAATTTCGGAAATGTTCTCTCTTCAGAACATCCCCGGGGCCACCGGGTTAATCCGGATAGTGGCGAGATCATCTGTGACACTTGAAATGTTCATATTGAGATTTGCCGTTGAAAATTATAAAGTTTGACACCCATCATTCTTTGCGGACCGGAATTTCGGAAATGTTCTCTCTTTGGAACATCCCCGGGGCCACCGGGTTAATCCGGATAGTGGCAAGATCATCTGTGACACTTAAAATGTTCATATTTAGATTTGCCGTTGAAAATTATGAAGTTTGACACCCATCATAGCTTGTGGACCGGATTTCCGGAAATGTCCCCTCTTCGGAACATCCCCGGGGCCACCGGGTTAATCCGGATGGTGGCAAGATCATCTGTGACACTATAAATGTTCATATTGAGATTTGCCGTTGAAAATTATGAAGTTTGACACCCATCATGCCTTGCGGACCGGAATTTCGGAAATGTCCTCTCTTCGGAACATCCCCGAGGCCCCCCGGTGTATTCTAGATGGTGGTTAGATATCTGATGACATTCTTGTTGGTGAAATTAACAACTTTGTAGAACATTGTTTCTTCCTATTTAGAATTATATTCGATTTATTTTAAAATTTCTGACAGGTGCACAAAGTACACCACGCGACTGCTCTTGTAGTTTTTTTTTGCGCGACTTCCCGAAGGTTAAAGCGGCTCTATTTCAGCAACCCGAGGTCCAATCTTCAATGTCTCTTAGACAATTTTATAGCAAATTTTCTAAACTTTTCAAAAAAAAAATATTTTTAGAAATGGTCACTCATGGTCACTATTTTTAAAAATCGAAAAACTGCAAATATTTCGCTAAAATCGAACTTTCGGTGTCTATATCTTGAAAACGGATCCCTTTATCAAAATATCTGTTAAGTACTTTTAGATTGTAAATTCAATTTTGCATTAAAAAATAATGTCAAATTTGTTTTTGAATGAAACTTCGATTTTTTTTCAAAAATCACTTTTTTTTTAAATTAAAAAATACCAAAAATAAAAATGGTTAAAATCGGCCAATTTCGTAGAGAGTTGATCACACAGACAAATTAGAAGGTTAAAAGACTTGATCACACACGTACGCTTTCTCATATGGCCCTTTCGTTGACTTAGTTTCCGTTCTTTTCAATCTCCTTCTAGGACACTAGTCACCTATCCACCTATCAGTTTCATTTCTTTCTTCTAATTTTGAAAGTTTAATTTCACCGAAAAATACCGATAAGAGCCCGTAATTCCAACACAATTTAAGGTGATTAAAACAGTTTGGGCGAATAAACAATCAGTCCCAATACTGAGCAAAACAGAACTTTGCAAGTTACTGTATTTTCCTTGAAACTGCGATTTATAACTCGTGTTATGGTATGAAACTCCTGTTCAATTGATATTAATTTCTGAACTCGACAAACTGCTTGCTATCAACACACACAACTTTAATTTAATTAAGGTATTTTCTTTGTTTTTGAAATTCGAGTCTACGCCTGCCTTCCCGTTTCACCTTAAAAGCTACTTTAAGTTTATATAAAAAAATGGAAAAACACAAAAAATTAAAAAAGTAACTGGAAAACTATGAAAAACAAAACAACCGCAAAAAGGCAAATGATAATGATATGAAATTATAGGTTAGGCCTAAAACTACCAATAAAAATCTAAAACTTAGAAAAGACAAAAAATCTAAAAATATGTGAATTAGTTTTTTTTTGTAGAACAAAAGTTGATCGAAATGAAATTAGGAAAAATAAAAATATTTGTTAAAGACATTTGGGCATTAAACAGTCAAATAACTGTTCAAGTTTTGTTTATATTATTTAAATTTTTGCCCCCTTCAAAAAAATCAGGGAGTAAAAAAAATTTTTTTTTCAAAATATCTTCAAAATTTCAATAGAAACTGAACTGCAATCAGCTGAAATCAATTTAGAATGCGTTTAAAATCATTTTTAGCATGTTTGGGTTGATTTAAAAATCTCTTAATTTTTTTGAAATGGTTTTTTTTCGCTTTAATTTTTGTTTTCGTCAAATCTTACATTTTTCGAAAACTAATGATTGCAAAACAACTGAACTCGTCTAAAATACTTTTTGATACACTTTTTCTATGCAAATTTTGAAACTATGGCTTGTTATTTCAATTTTGATTTTTTTTTTATTTTTTTGCTCCATTCATTTTTTTAATTGTTAAAAACAAAAAGCATTTATTCGTTTATAACCGTGGACAATCACCAAACCTCACCCATCCTCCTTTAGTTTCCACGTGGTTGAAAACGATGTATTAAATCGAGAAAATATGTTAGGTACTTTACGTTTGCAAATTTGATCTTTTTAAAAAAAATAATTTATGAAAACGATCGAGTGCATTTACAATATTTTTGAAAATCCTGTTTTGAAAACAAAATAAGCAAATTTTATCCAAATTTTCTTTAAAGCCATGTAACCTTTGTGATATCCTGAATCTTCAAAAAAGTGGTTTGTAGGAATTCATAAATAACTCAAAAGTGATCAAAATGCATTAGAAACATTTATGCGAACATGGGCAGTATATTGTATGTCATCTTGATGATCTAATTTTCCTTTAAAATAAAGAAAAGCAATCGGCTGATTTGGATCCAGGGGTGCGATTTTGTCCATATAAAACTGACTCTTGACACGATTAATTGCTTGACACGAGAAGAATTTCCAATAATATTTCTCATGCAAATGAAACCCCTTGAAAATCCTCTTTTTAATTACAGAATAACGAGATTTATTTCACTTATCGGATAACACTACACTGAACAAATACGAATATTCACAGACAACACACTTAATTTTCATCAACGGCAATCGACTCTTCCTCATCGGAAATCACGTTCAAATCCAATTCGTGAAACTTTCCCTCATCTCCTGCACCACCACCCCCACCGTACTCCTCGTTCGATCCCACCGACTTGCAGTCCTGCTGATCGTCGCTCAGATTCCCGTTCGTCCGATCGTCTTCGTCCGCCTTCGTCGCGTGGTTCATTTCGCCGTAGATCCGGGGCAAGTTCTGCATCACGTAGTTGGTGTTCTTGATGATGTCGTACTTGTTCTCGGCGAAGTCTCCGAGGAACAGCGCGGGTGGCGAGTGGGTTTTCGGGGGTTTTTCGTCCCCGGATGGGAGGGGAGGTGAGGACAGGTTGATGGCGGCGGCGGGGTTGGTGGGTTTGTTGGGGAGGTCGCGGGGTTTTGGGACGCTGAAGGCCGAACCTTGGCGATCGTTGGCGCCGATCAGTTTGGAGTGTTCGCTCTTGACCACGGTGGAGTTGTCCGAGGTGGCGGCGTCCTTTTTGCGATCGTAGATGTGGCCCGAGACGCGCAGGTCGATGAAGAAGTGCAGTGGGTCGATGCCGTACGGTGGGTAGAGTGGGGGGTACCAGACCGGGGGTGGGGGTGGTAGGATGAGGTCGGATGGTGGCATTGAAGCCGTTGAGGGTTCCGGGATTAGGTTGTTGTTCAGCTGGGACTTTTCGGGGGGAGTTTTTGCGGCTTCCTGGGTTGGTTTGAAGTTGTCGTTGGCATCACCGGTGTCGTACTTTGAGGTTATGTTCCTCGTAAAAGCAGACAACTTGTTGGTCAACTCCAACGGTTTCTCCGGAGTGCCAGCGGGTTTATCTTCCGACTCTTTGAGCTCCTTCAGCGAATCCGGATAGAGTCGATGCTGCGACCAGGATCTTTTGCGAGGTCTCCTCGTGTGCAGCGGTAGGGACTGAGTCTGAGCTTGGGCCTGCTCTCGTTGCTGCTGTTCCCGTTGCTGTTGTTGTTGATGGTGCAGTTGTTCAGCACTTCGTAAACTTTCATTGCGCTTATTAGCCACCAACGAGCGCAGCATTTCGCTGAAGAAAAAGTTGTGCGGACCGATGGCCGGCGAAAACATGTACGGTGGATTGGCGGCCATCAACTTGGTGACAAACTCCGAGTTGCGATAGTCGTTTGGTCCCAGCCGGGGCTTTTGCTGTTGCTGCTGTTGCGGTTGGACAGAATCCGACTGCTGCTGCTGTTGCTGAAGTTGTTGCTGTTGTTGCTGCTGCTGCTGCTGGGACTGTTGAGTTTGAATCTCTTCCGTCATTTTGGATTGATCTGAAATCGGGAATCGAATGGAAAGATGGAAAGATTATACGCGACTCGATCCAGAATTGGAAATTTAATTGAATTCGATGAACGAGGGCGTTTGCCCAATGTTTTCAGATAATTTAAATATAGAATTGAGGTTATGCCGACGGGCGAATGGAAAACTTTGCACATGTGCGATATGTTGTGACAACGAGTACAATTGTATTTCCGATTTTTGGTACCACATGCTTTCACACTCAACGGAAACTCGGTGTCTGTAGTGAGTGGTGGAATAATAATTTGAACGAAAAAGTTTTCATTCGTTTACCAAAATTTTGTAAATTAATTTGATGCTCGCTCTTGTGAACATTTCTGTTAACTAGTTTTAGACGCTTTAATTCAAGCAAATGAATTTGGTGCTTGCCTATTTGATGACTCGATGTGTTTTAACTTCTGAATATTTTTACTCATTGAATAGTAGTTATTCGCAAATCAGATTCTATTTCACACAAAAGAGATTTAATAAATGTCTTATTGCACAACTTGTTTTACTGAAGTTAATATTTTCAGCTTATTTAGGCTGTTTTTTTGTTATTTTATAGTTTAAAGAATATCAATTTCAACTCTAAACATTTTTTTTTGTTTGAAATACGGAAAATAAAAAAAATAAAAATATTTAATCTGTGTTGTTTTTTTTATCTTGATGAGAATTGGTTAGTTTAAAAAAAAAACATGTTTTCCTTAAAAGATATTAAGGTATTCAGACTTATAAACAGATTGTTATTGATATATAACAGTTTTACATCACATCTTTTGATTATTTTTAGTACAATAAGACCGTTGCAAATTTGACGCAAAAAATCAAGGGGCCAAGAGAATATGTTTTCAATAAACCACATTTTTATGGAAACAGACGTCTAAAAACCCAAAAAACAATTTGAAATGCCTTATCCTGCGTTTGAAATCATATTTACCATGTTTAGGATCTTTTGACATGGTGTCGATTTCTGGAAAAGTCAGGGAAAACCTGGAATTGTCAGGGAATTTTATTTGACCTGGAAAAGTCAGGGAAAGTCAGGGAATTTTAAGCTGGGTCAGGGAATTTCGATGATCTTAAAAATATTACTACAAAATTTCATTTCTTTTTGAAAATTCGCCCTTGATGATGTATTTGAATGTCTTCCAGGCCAAACTTTGCAACATTGATAATATTTATTTTTTTATATTGGTCAGTCCGGAAGGAACGCAGAACTCCATATAAAAAATTCTTAAAAAAGGGTCACGATGAAAAGCGCCTAGCTTGTTTGCAATATGTTTAGGTTTAAAAATCAAATAATTTGGATTTGATTTGGATTTCCGTTCAACTGAAAATTACAAATTACTAGCCCACACAGGGTGGGACAATATGAGGCTGTTGCCCCACCATCCTCAGAGATTTGTTCTAAAATTGGTCATTTGCTTAGCATATAGGGACCATAGAGAAAATCATACATTTTGTCAAAAAAATTGAATGATTTAAAAAATCAAAAGTTAAAATTTCGATCATTTGAAAATTAAAAAAAATCTAAAATTCTTAAGCATAAAGATTCTATTTTTTTTTTTAATTTTGAATTTCTGATATTTTGGAATTGGGTCCTAAAATGAAGCTTAGATTTCTGATATTATTGTTTCCAGCGATATAGCTTATTTTTCTGAGTACAACGACCCTTTGTACGACCACAAAGAGTTTAAAATGGATTTTAAATCAATATTGAAAAATTAACCTCGCGATCCTTCTTGACAGGAAAGCTCCTACTTGACAGTTCGTTCCAAGGGGACCATAGTTAATCCATCGAAAAAATGTTGTCTTGTCAAAAAAAATTTTTGCTTTAAAATGAAAAAAAGTGATCAGAAATGGTTTTTAATCGTGTTTTTTACCGTTGTACATAAAAATTGACTTAGGGCTTTAGTACCCAATTGTTGATATCTTAATTTTTTAAATTCTTATTCTAAAATTCTAAAAAATTGCAAGGTTAGAAAATTTTCCAAAATTTTACTTAAGTATTCGTTATCTAAATTTTTATTTTTCTCAAAATGTTAGCAAAATAGTGATGGTGAAATGGAATTCAAAATTAAAGAATTGAATTCAAGAATTAAAGAAATAGAAGAAAAATTTATGGAATAAACAGGTTGTTACGGACTACACTCAACTCATTTTTAAACATACTGACTCTGAATAGTTAATTTCTTTAAATTTTTGAGTAATGTTTTTTATCCTTATTTATTGTTCTTTTATACTGGATACATTCAATTTTATTATTGTGAATCTTAATCATATTTCAAACTTTTCCTGAAGATACAGACATTTGGATGTAACAAAAATTATTATTGGACATGTTCCAGTGGGTGTACTGTATGCTTTTATCCCAAATATAAGCATGATTGGACGTAACAGAAGCTTCTCCGCCTTTGAATTTTAGATGGGATTCAACCAATAAAAATGTGTTTTTTTTATTTGAACATTCTTTAAGAAAAATAAAAAAAATCAAAACATTCAAAAATTACCACTCCAACATTCAAAATTGGATGAATCAGAAATTAGGAAATAAACTTAGGAAAAATAGTATAAAAAACCCAAAAAAAATCATATTAAAAAAGAAATTAAGAGATCCAAATTTTTTAAATCAAAAATTAAAAATAAATCCGAAAACAAAAATCAAAGATATCAATTTTCAAAAATAAAAAATTAAATAAAAACAATCAAGAGAACAAAAAGAATATTATTTTCAAATTCTTAAATTCTTAAATTTTAAAATTCTTAAATTCTTAAATTCTTAAATTCTTAAATTTTAAATTCTTAAATTCTTAAATTTTAAATTTAAATTCTTAAATTTAAATTTAAATTTTAAATTTTAAATTCTTAAATTCTTAAATTCTTAAATTTTAAATTCTTAAATTTAAATTTAAATTCTTAAATTCTTAAATTCTTAAATTCTTAAATTCTTAAATTTAAATTCTTAAATTCTTAAATTTTAAATTCTTAAATTCTTAAATTCTTAAATTCTTAAATTCTTAAATTCTTAAATTTTAAATTCTTAAATTTTTAAATTCTTAAATTCTTAAATTTAAATTCTTAAATTTAAATTTAAATTCTTAAATTTAAATTCTTAAATTCTTAAATTCTTAAATTCTTAAATTTTAAATTCTTAAATTCTTAAATTTTAAATTTTAAATTCTTAAATTCTTAAATTCTTAAATTTTAAATTCTTAAATTCTTAAATTTAAATTTAAATTCTTAAATTTAAATTTAAATTTAAATTCTTAAATTTTAAATTTAAATTCTTAAATTCTTAAATTCTTAAATTTAAATTCTTAAATTTAAATTCTTAAATTCTTAAATTTAAATTTTAAATTCTTAAATTTAAATTTTAAATTCTTAAATTTTAAATTTTAAATTCTTAAATTCTTAAATTCTTAAATTCTTAAATTCTTAAATTCTTAAATTCTTAAATTCTTAAATTTTAAATTCTTAAATTCTTAAATTTTAAATTTTAAATTTTAAATTCTTAAATTCTTAAATTCTTAAATTCTTAAATTCTTAAATTTTAAATTTAAATTCTTAAATTCTTAAATTCTTAAATTCTTAAATTTAAATTCTTAAATTCTTAAATTTTAAATTCTTAAATTTAAATTTAAATTTTAAATTTAAATTTAAATTTAAATTCTTAAATTCTTAAATTTTAAATTTAAATTCTTAAATTTTAAATTTAAATTTTAAATTCTTAAATTTAAATTCTTAAATTCTTAAATTCTTAAATTCTTAAATTTTAAATTCTTAAATTTTAAATTCTTAAATTTAAATTTTAAATTTTAAATTCTTAAATTCTTAAATTCTTAAATTCTTAAATTTTAAATTTAAATTTAAATTCTTAAATTCTTAAATTTAAATTTTAAATTTAAATTTAAATTTTAAATTCTTAAATTTAAATTTTAAATTCTTAAATTCTTAAATTCTTAAATTTAAATTCTTAAATTTTAAATTCTTAAATTCTTAAATTTTAAATTCTTAAATTCTTAAATTCTTAAATTCTTAAATTTAAATTCTTAAATTTAAATTTAAATTTTTAAATTCTTAAATTTAAATTTAAATTCTTAAATTTTAAATTTTAAATTTTAAATTTAAATTTAAATTCTTAAATTCTTAAATTTAAATTCTTAAATTCTTAAATTTAAATTTAAATTTTAAATTTAAATCTTAAATTCTTAAATTTTAAATTCTTAAATTCTTAAATTTAAATTCTTAAATTCTTAAATTCTTAAATTTTAAATTCTTAAATTCTTAAATTTAAATTCTTAAATTCTTAAATTCTTAAATTTAAATTCTTAAATTTAAATTCTTAAATTCTTAAATTCTTAAATTTTAAATTTAAATTTTAAATTTAAATTCTTAAATTTAAATTTTAAATTTAAATTCTTAAATTCTTAATTTTAAATTCTTAAATTCTTAAATTCTTAAATTCTTAAATTTTAAATTCTTAAATTTTAAATTCTTAAATTCTTAAATTCTTAAATTCTTAAATTCTTAAATTTTAAATTTAAATTCTTAAATTCTTAAATTTTAAATTTTAAATTCTTAAATCTTAAATTTTTAAATTCTTAAATTTAAATTTAAATTCTTAAATTTAAATTTTAAATTCTTAAATTTTAAATTCTTAAATTTAAATTCTTAAATTTTAAATTTTAAATTCTTAAATTTAAATTCTTAAATTCTTAAATTCTTAAATTCTTAAATTTTAAATTCTAAATTCTTAAATTTAAATTTAAATTTTAAATTTTAAATTCTTAAATTTTAAATTTTAAATTCTTAAATTCTTAAATTCTTAAATTTAAATTCTTAAATTTAAATTTAAATTTAAATTCTTAAATTCTTAAATTTTAAATTTAAATTCTTAAATTCTTAAATTTTAAATTCTTAAATTCTTAAATTCTTAAATTTAAATTCTTAAATTCTTAAATTTTAAATTTTAAATTTAAATTTAAATTCTTAAATTCTTAAATTTTAAATTTTAAATTCTTAAATTTAAATTTAAATTTAAATTCTTAAATTTTAAATTTAAATTCTTAAATTCTTAAATTTTAAATTTAAATTCTTAAATTTAAATTTAAATTCTTAAATTTTAAATTTTAAATTTAAATTTTAAATTTAAATTTAAATTCTTAAATTCTTAAATTTAAATTTTAAATTCTTAAATTCTTAAATTCTTAAATTTAAATTTAAATTTTAAATTTAAATTCTTAAATTCTTAAATTTAAATTTTAAATTTAAATTCTTAAATTTAAATTCTTAAATTCTTAAATTTAAATTTAAATTCTTAAATTCTTAAATTCTTAAATTTTAAATTCTTAAATTTAAATTTAAATTCTTAAATTCTTAAATTTAAATTTAAATTTAAATTCTTAAATTCTTAAATTCTTAAATTTTAAATTCTTAAATTTTAAATTTAAATTTAAATTTAAATTTTAAATTTAAATTTAAATTTAAATTTTAAATCTTAAATTCTTAAATTCTTAAATTTAAATTTAAATTCTTAAATTCTTAAATTTTAAATTTAAATTTAAATTCTTAAATTCTTAAATTCTTAAATTCTTAAATTTTAAATTCTTAAATTCTTAAATTTAAATTTAAATTTTAAATTTTAAATTTAAATTCTTAAATTCTTAAATTTTAAATTCTTAAATTCTTAAATTCTTAAATTTAAATTTTAAATTCTTAAATTTTAAATTTTAAATTTTAAATTTAAATTCTTAAATTTTAAATTTAAATTTAAATTTTAAATTTAAATTTTAAATTCTTAAATTTTAAATTTAAATTCTTAAATTTAAATTTAAATTCTTAAATTCTTAAATTCTTAAATTCTTAAATTTTAAATTTAAATTTAAATTCTTAAATTCTTAAATTTAAATTTTAAATTCTTAAATTTAAATTTTAAATTTTAAATTTAAATTTAAATTTTAAATTTTAAATTTAAATTTTAAATTCTTAAATTTAAATTTAAATTCTTAAATTTAAATTTAAATTCTTAAATTCTTAAATTTAAATTTAAATTCTTAAATTCTTAAATTTAAATTCTTAAATTCTAAATTTTAAATTCTTAAATTCTTAAATTTAAATTCTTAAATTTTAAATTTAAATTCTTAAATTCTTAAATTCTTAAATTCTTAAATTTAAATTTAAATTCTTAAATTTTAAATTCTTAAATTCTTAAATTCTTAAATTTAAATTTTAAATTTAAATTCTTAAATTCTTAAATTCTTAAATTCTTAAATTCTTAAATTCTTAAATTCTAAATTCTTAAATTCTTAAATTCTTAAATTCTTAAATTCTTAAATTTAAATTTAAATTCTTAAATTTAAATTTAAATTTAAATTTTAAATTCTTAAATTTAAATTTAAATTTAAATTCTTAAATTTTAAATTTAAATTTTAAATTTAAATTTAAATTTAAATTTAAATTCTTAAATTCTTAAATTCTTAAATTCTTAAATTTTAAATTCTTAAATTCTTAAATTTTAAATTCTTAAATTTAAATTCTTAAATTCTTAAATTTTAAATTTTTAAATTTAAATTCTTAAATTCTTAAATTTTAAATTCTTAAATTCTTAAATTCTTAAATTTAAATTCTTAAATTCTTAAATTTTAATTCTTAAATTTAAATTTTAAATTCTTAAATTCTTAAATTTAAATTTTAAATTCTTAAATTCTTAAATTCTTAAATTTTAAATTTAAATTCTTAAATTCTTAAATTCTTAAATTCTTAAATTTTAAATTTAAATTCTTAAATTTAAATTCTTAAATTCTTAAATTCTTAAATTCTTAAATTTAAATTCTTAAATTCTTAAATTCTTAAATTTAAATTTTAAATTCTTAAATTCTTAAATTCTTAAATTCTTAAATTCTTAAATTCTTAAATTCTTAAATTTCTTAAATTCTTAAATTCTTAAATTCTTAAATTTAAATTTTAAATTTAAATTCTTAAATTCTTAAATTCTTAAATTTAAATTTTAAATTCTTAAATTTTAAATTTAAATTCTTAAATTTAAATTCTTAAATTCTTAAATTTTAATTTTAAATTTTAAATTCTTAAATTTTAAATTTAAATTTTAAATTCTTAAATTTAAATTCTTAAATTCTTAAATTTTAAATTCTTAAATTCTTAAATTTAAATTTAAATTCTTAAATTCTTAAATTTTAAATTTTAAATTCTTAAATTTAAATTCTTAAATTCTTAAATTCTTAAATTCTTAAATTTAAATTTAAATTCTTAAATTCTTAAATTTAAATTTAAATTCTTAAATTCTTAAATTCTTAAATTTAAATTCTTAAATTTAAATTTTAAATTCTTAAATTTTAAATTCTTAAATTTTAAATTTAAATTTTAAATTCTTAAATTCTTAAATTCTTAAATTCTTAAATTCTTAAATTCTTAAATTCTTAAATTTAAATTCTTAAATTCTTAAATTTAAATTCTTAAATTCTTAAATTTTAAATTCTTAAATTTTTAAATTTAAATTCTTAAATTTAAATTCTTAAATTTAAATTCTTAAATTCTTAAATTTTAAATTTAAATTCTTAAATTCTTAAATTCTTAAATTCTTAAATTTTTAAATTCTTAAATTTAAATTTAAATTCTTAAATTTTAAATTTAAATTCTTAAATTCTTAAATTCTTAAATTCTTAAATTCTTAAATTTAAATTTAAATTTAAATTTTAAATTTAAATTCTTAAATTTAAATTCTTAAATTTTAAATTTTAAATTCTTAATTCTTAAATTCTTAAATTCTTAAATTCTTAAATTCTTAAATTCTTAAATTCTTAAATTCTTAAATTCTTAAATTCTTAAATTTAAATTTTAAATTCTTAAATTTTAAATTCTTAAATTCTTAAATTCTTAAATTCTTAAATTCTTAAATTCTTAAATTTAAATTCTTAAATTCTTAAATTTAAATTTAAATTCTTAAATTCTTAAATTTTAAATTCTTAAATTTTAAATTCTTAAATTCTTAAATTTAAATTCTTAATTCTTAAATTCTTAAATTTAAATTTTAATTTTAAATTCTTAAATTCTTAAATTTTAAATTTAAATTCTTAAATTCTTAAATTTTAAATTCTTAAATTTTAAATTTAAATTTAAATTTAAATTCTTAAATTCTTAAATTTAAATTTAAATTTTAAATTCTTAAATTTAAATTTAAATTCTTAAATTTTAATTTTAAATTTTAAATTCTTAAATTCTTAAATTTAAATTTTAAATTCTTAAATTTAAATTCTTAAATTCTTAAATTCTTAAATTCTTAAATTTTAAATTTAAATTTAAATTCTTAAATTCTTAAATTCTTAAATTCTTAAATTTAAATTCTTAAATTCTTAAATCTTAAATTTAAATTCTTAAATTTAAATTTTAAATTTAAATTTTAAATTCTTAAATTCTTAAATTCTTAAATTCTTAAATTCTTAAATTTAAATTTAAATTCTTAAATTTAAATTCTTAAATTCTTAAATTTAAATTTAAATTCTTAAATTTAAATTTTAAATTTTAAATTCTTAAATTTAAATTCTTAAATTCTTAAATTCTTAAATTTTAAATTTAAATTCTTAAATTCTTAAATTTTAAATTTAAATTTAAATTTAAATTTAAATTCTTAAATTTAAATTCTTAAATTTAAATTTTAAATTCTTAAATTTAAATTTTAAATTCTTAAATTTTAAATTCTTAAATTTTAAATTCTTAAATTTTAAATTCTTAAATTTAAATTTAAATTCTTAAATTCTTAAATTTAAATTCTTAAATTCTTAAATTTTAAATTTTAAATTTAAATTCTTAAATTCTTAAATTCTTAAATTCTTAAATTCTTAAATTCTTAAATTCTTAAATTCTTAAATTCTTAAATTCTTAAATTCTTAAATTCTTAAATTCTTAAATTCTTAAATTCTTAAATTCTTAAATTCTTAAATTCTTAAATTCTTAAATTCTTAAATTTGCCAAAATGTTTGTTTTTGCTTTTTCCTCTATTGTGTTTCATATGTTTATAGGACCCATTAAAAAAAAACTCTAGATTTTTTGGTAAAAGGCAACATTTAAAATGGCATCATCATATAAAAAAACATAGGACAATTTTATGGTTGCTCATTTTGGATGTTCGATTAGAAAAAAAATGATTATCAAAATAAAAAAAGTATTTAAGTTTTTGCAGAATCCATCATTAAAAAAATAAAATAAAAAAGTCATTGATTTTTTTCAATATCTTAAATTTCTAATATTCAAAAAAGAAAATGCATGAAACCATAAAAACGCTCCAAACAATATATTAGTAAAAAATAGAAAATAAAAAATAATTGGTGGTCTGGAGAGGTCAGGGAAAAGTCAGGGAATTTTATTTTGGGATTTGGATCGACACCATGTTTTGAAATCATTTGGATTGTTGTGAAATTCGATTGTACGGAACCGCAACAAGTTTTTTTTCGTCGATACTTAGATTTTATGGAAACTTATGATTGCAAAACAACTGGACATTTTGTTGAGTATATTTTTTTGCCCGTCCCTCGACTTTGGCAAGGGCCGAGGGACATAAATTCAAAGAAATATTTGCAACGGCCCCAAAATGTTTTTATATATCTTTTTGCCTACTGATTTCTTGAATACTTTTAAACTATACCAAAACTTTTAATATTCGTGCTGACTCGTTAGTAAATACATAAAAACATATTTTTTGTAGCGGTTTTAGTGACATGGAAAGATAGTTTTATTTTATGTTTTTTGCGTGTTTAAGTTAAAATCTTGCCTTCAGACAAAAAAAAACGTATCAGATAACAAATTTCTATTGTAGGGGAACAGCATCTAATTTCAGCGTGACTCTAATGTTGGCAGGTCAGAACTTTGACATTCAATTGAAGCTAATTAAAAACGTTTTCAACTGAAATCGAGTGATATATAGCTCAATAAGAAGTGAGCAGCAAATTGGATGGAGTTAGGAGCGAGAGCTTAACCTGCCAAACATACGAGAATTTCCCCTACTCAGGGTTGTCAAGTTGCCAGAGAAATCTGGGAATGCCAGATTTTAAAGTGTCAGCCAGAATCAATATTATTAATTCTTTGTGCCAGATTTTGATAGATTTCTAATTTTCTGCCAATCTAGGACAACTTTTCGGTTAGAATGAACGAGTGAACATCGGAAAATTTTAAGTATAATTGTTTGAATGAAAGTGTAAATTAAATTTTTGAGGCAGAAAAAATAAATAAACCATTTAAAGTTTATTTTTTCAAAAAAAAGTTCATTAGCTATTCTTTATCGGTACCTTGCCAGATTATTTAAATTATGGCTTTTTGCAACCTTGTATACTTATTTTTGAGTTGATCATCAATCCATTATTTTCTGAGTCAATTAGAAAAACATTTCAACAGTAAGGCTGTTGCAAATATTTTCAAAGTTTCTGTCGCCCCCCCACTCTTCAAAATCGGTTCGAAAAATAAAATATTTTTTCAAAAAACTTCAAAATTTTAAAGGAAATAAAAGTCTAACGAACTGAAAACAATTAGAAATGCATTTTTCTGCATTTAAAATCATATTTAGCATGTCTGGGATCGATCAAAAATATTTTCATTTTTTTGTGGAATTTAAATGTTTATCACCGCAGAAAGTTTTTCTGCGACGAAAAAAAAAATCTCTTCAATACTTGAATATTTTGAAAACTAATAATTGCAAAAGAACTAGGCAGGTGTAAAATGCACTTTAAAACACTTTTTTCATTCACATGTTGAGACCATGGCTTGTTATTTCATTTTATTTTTTTTTTGCCCTCCCTCCCCCCTCGACCCCGACCAGAGTCGAGGGACATAAACTTTAAAAAATATTTGCAACGGCCTAATTAACATTAAGTTTTTGAAAAAAGTTTGATTTTTTAATTTGTGTTCAGTGTTTACGTGTTCCAGTGTTACGGTATATTTTTTTTGTGATTATAACAAGTTGCTTGTGAAAAATAAAAATTAATATATATGTAGGTATATAATTATTTTCTTATTGTGAAAGTGGAAACTGAACGCGCTTTTTTTACATGTTAATTCATAAAGCAAAGCATACAAAAATGAAGTTTAAAATCCAGCGTATCTTCTCAATAGGCCAGGAAAAGAAACCCATGACGCACAGGACCTTTCAAAAAACTACCCTACACCCAGAACTGGGCATCGGCATACGAGAAAATAAAGAGCACGATTCGGTAGTAAAATGGTACTGTGTGCGGACTGAGAGGATAAATTCCGAAATTACCCAGAGTACTTTACTCATGAGTTCATCTTCAAAAAAAGTTCATCTATTAAAAAATAAAAAAGTACCGATATCGAGACTCGAACCCAAGACAGAGCGCGGACTTGGAACAAATTTCCCCCAAATTCATGGTACCAATCAAAGGTACAACCGTAACGCCAAAAAATATTCGTAACGCCTTTGATGGGGCGTTACCAGTTTGATGCGTTATGAAATTTGGGTGCAATGGCTTTCCAGCGTCGTAGCAATCGATTGAAAAAAGTTGTTTGACAATTTGACAGTTTGACATCGATTGTGAAAAGATAAACGAAAGCTGCTGCATGCTTCTCCGTGCGCGTGAAGCCCGACGCGGGCCATTTCCAAAGTGGAATCCGTTTTTTGAACAAGTGTGAAAAGGCTAAAGAACAATACTGTGTGCATCTCCGTGCGCGTCAAGCCCGACGCGGGCGATTTCCCAAGTGGGAATCCGTGCGAAAAAAACAAGAAACGCTGCTTCTCCGTGCGCGTGAAGCCCGACGCGGGCGATTTCCAAAGTGGGAATCCGTGCGAAAAAAACAAGAAACGCTGCTTCTCCGTGCGCGTGAAGCCCGACGCGGGCGATTTCCAAAGTGGGAATCCGTGCGAAAAAAACAAGAAACGCTGCTTCTCCGTGCGCGTGAAGCCCGACGCGGGCGATTCCCAAAGTGGGAATCCGTTTTTTGAACAACGCTTCCAATGTCCATATCTGAGTTTTCCCGAAAAGTTTTAACTCATTTCACTAGATTGATTGCACAGCCAAAAAGTTGAAAAAAATGACATCGAGAAATGTCAAAACAAAACGTAACGCCTCATTTCCACTGAACAAAAAATGAGCACTCCGATTTTTATTTTCCAGACTGCTGAGACGTGTACCGCGTGTACCGCGTTACGGGGTCAAAATAAATAGCCAGTGTACCCTCTCATCCAAGACCTTCGGCATATTGATCCGTGCCTTTGCCGTATGGGCCACCATGGTTCGGTGACTAAGTGGCGGTCGTTTGTCCATATAAGCCACTCATAGGATGAACTGTTCCAATGAACGAATGAACACGCGAGAGGACTATACTCTCACAAAATAGCACTTTCCTTACGTTTCTTTTCGTGAGGACTATCCCCTCGTTCTTTAACTTTGGGTGTAGAAATAGTCTTCACTTTTATTTTGATAACTTATGTTCTTATCTGGAAAGGTAACATTTGTAGATATTTAATCTCCAATATTTGAATTGGAAATAGCTAGGAATTAAGACTGCAATGCTTAATAAAAATCCCTTGATTCAGATCGTTACAGATCAAAGCATGAATGTTTTAAATGCAAACAATAAAAACACATTTAATGTCTATTTAATCCCACAATTCCGGTCAAACTCCTTTTTTTATTGAAAACAATTGCCTCCAAATTGGCTTCCTTCAATCGCGGCCCACTTCTGCCCCCAAAACAAGCCCGTAATTGTCGGGACGAAATTAAAGCTCATTAAATTCCTGGCAGCCAAACAATGGCAGAATTCCCCCAGAGGTGGGGAGTTCTGATTTCACAACAGCACCACTGATAAGCATCGACACGAGGCCGCGCCACTTTTCGGGGGAGGGGAGGTTGAAAGCACGTTTCAGCTCAAGCGAAAATAATTAACTCCAAATTAACTCTTGCACAAGCTGTTTTGTCGTCGTCCTCGTCGCGGTAATCGTCGCTGGCGCCTTCGTTGAAGTCACCCACCCCCCTCTCTCAGCCTACTTTGACTTTTGGGCATGGGTGGTGTGGTTCTTCGGCAAACAATTCAACTTGGTTGTTTTATTTCATTTCCCAAAGTAAATAATAAGTTGGAAAATTCAACTGCGAAACTCAAATTAGCTCATCCTCCAAAAGATAGGCTGATTTTCCAACCGACGGAAACATTGTCAACATTTTACAACAACACAGCCAAAGTTTCCCCACCGTTTATGGCGAAATAAGGGAGCTCGTGTTTCAAACTGACGACGTTTGTCGAACCACGGTGGAAAAGAAAAAGTGGGTGTGGAAAATCCAAAGCTTCGGAATGTTGGACGATGACGACGACGACGACGATGGGAAACTCCCACTCGGTAGACGGTGTGGTGCTTGTTAGGAATTCTATTTTTTGCTCCTCAACGACAAAGAGTTTTTTTTTCTCTTCTTTGTACCACCCACACAATATCGAGCGATTTGTGGGGTGCCGTTGTGATAAGAGCGTTAGATTTAATAAAAAATGTACCTATTTGGTTTTGTGTAATTCCAATAAAAATTCAATTATTTTTATGACAAATTGTTGAAATAACTGAATTGGATATCTAGCTTTAAAATAACAAATTAAATTATCAATATATCACTTTTTCTATAAGTTGTGTGTGTAACACTTCATCTATATTATATTTATAAAAAAAAATAGGCACATTTTTCCAATTTTATTGACCAATGTTAAATTAATCAATGCTTTGGCTCTCCATTCTCCACTTTAGAATTAAAACAAAAAAATCTAGTTAGAAATAAATTTGAATAAAAAACATTCCGTCAAAAATGTATACAATTGTTAGGAAACTTTTTCGAATACATTGTAAATGTTTATTTTTGCCTTTTTCAATCAAAATGACACTTTTGAGGTTCTTACACCCAAAATTCCGAGTCAAGAGAATTGTTCCCTCGAAATTTATTGAGGACTCAACGCCAAAATCGAGAGAATAATGCTACCAACTCACACTACCTTAAAAAATGAGTTCATTTGTTAATTGATACAATAAATCTCCAACAAGTGTCATACATCGACATCTGACCACTCCTTAGCCAACAGGCTGTGGTGGCCGAGGCAGTTAAGTCAATGGGTTAGTATGCAAAGGTCTATGGTTTAATTCCCGTAGTCGACACTTTTGAATTTTTGTTTTGACTGATGAACTTTTTTGGCAAATGAACGAGCTGTGTTCTCCGTGTCCGTGAATGGTACCACTATTCTTTCGTCTCGATGCCATTATTCTCTCGGACAACCGCTGCCCTGTGTTGGGTGTACACATTTTGAATTGTGAAAAATGTCCGTAACACCACAGGGTATATTTTTTTAAATAAATTTTTGATGCTTATTGATATTTTAATTTTGTCAACAGTGGCATCATTTCAATGTAAGGAGCATTTTGTGATACTTTTTGTTTTAAAATATTGCAACTAAGCTTAAAATTTGGAATGTGCATCTGCTTATTATATTTTTTTTGCGACAATCCTCTAGATTTTTGCCATTTTCATATTTATACATTTTTTATGGTGTACTTCTCAATTTAATTTAATCAAATTTTACAACAAATAAAATAGTGATATAAAAAATTAAATTATTAGTTTGAAAAAATAGTTTTCTTTAGTATTTCAAGTTTCTTTAAAACCTACATTCATAAAATATTTCACTTTTCGTATGCTTAAAAATGTTAATAAATATTCAACCTAAACTTTTTTTATTCTACTATTGAACACAAAATCTGCAAATAAAATCCACTCAAGTCGGGAAATCGGGAAAGTCGGGAAAAAGTCGGGAAAAAGTCGGGAATTCGTCAAAATCCGCCAGAATCGGGAAAAAGTCGGGAATTTATGATTTTATATCAAAAAGTCGGGGAAAGTCGGGAATTCTGAGCTTTTTTAACTCTTTAATATATTTTGTAACATTTTGTACAACTTTCAAATTGAATTCACTCATTTCTGCTTTAGTAACTTACTTTAAATTTAAGGTTATTTTCACTATTTCAATATATTTGAGTTTGAAAAGCTGTTTATGACCTTTAAAATCTTTATGAATATTGGAGTCTTTGACACAGATTTCCATAATACTTTTTTAAATGAATCAAATGATCGCTTTAAATTTTTGTTCACAAAACAAGAGGTAAAATTGATGAAAAACTAATATAAAAATAGAGCGTAATGGCCAGCTTAGAATTATGATTCTATTCCATTTTGTCACATAATTGAATATTTGAAACAGGATTCGAACTTGAGTTTGGCAATAGTTTTTTTTTGGTAAATATTTGTAATTGTTTAACAAAATTCATTAAGTAATTTAAAATTTGTTTTTTTCCAAATGTTGCCCTTGAACTTTTTTTTGTGAGTATGGGTACATTACCTACCATAGATAAAGCCAGAATTGAAAAAAATACGTTTTGAAAACATAAAGAAAATATTGAAATTGCAAAAAAAAATAATCCAAGAAATTTTGAGTTCTTGCATAATTATTTTAAAAAATGTCGCTTCAAACAGTCGCTTAAAATAAGTGGGAAAACATAAAATCATATCAAACTGAATTTTCACTGAAAAAAAAAACAGTTAAATACTGACCACTAGAAAAATTAACATTGATTAAAAAATTCAATATCAAAAATGACATAATTAAAAAGGGAACTTGGCAAAAACATTTTCTTTAATGAATTCCTTGACATTTTTCTAAATCCTTTTAATGAATAATAACAGCAATTACGTTTTAATCATTCTTTGATTTAAAATGATGATGAAGTTAAAAAAATATCAAAAACTACACGTTTGCAAATTTATAAAATACCATGGAAGTTATAATTATTGTTGAACTTTCGATTATTTTTTCAAAGACTAATTGGTTGTGTTTCTACTCTGAATCATAATAATGAAATTACATTTTTGAAGTTTTCTTTGTTATTTGTTGTTTAGTTTATGTATTTTCAAAAAATGCCTATATTTGGATTTTTTTTAAATTTATTGAGATTTTTTTTTCGGTGGTTAATGTTGACTTTTCTTATAGAAAGTTTTTTGTTTGAAATCATTCTTTAGATAAGAAATGCCTATTATTTGAGCATTCTGGAAAAGTCTGGAAAAAGTAGGGAAAAAGTCGGGAATTTGAAAATGGAATTTGAGTGGTCACCCTGAATCCTTTTCATACAACATTATTTAAAGAAAAATAATTGGACCGTATCATCAAGAAATTGAAAACCTAAAAAAGGTCCTCATTTCCTCAACTCAAACTTTCCAAACTTCATTGTTTTCCCAAGATTTCCCACCGGCGGGCAAAATTTGGGACGTAGCAAAACTGACAAAAGCAGCCCAGCAAGAGCGTCACACAATTTACTTTCGATTTATTTCTCGATTAGATAACACATTCCTTCACACTATCTCCATCACCGGCTTCGTTCCAAGGTGTGCAAATAATGGCTTTCCAAGGGAGAGATCCTGCCAGTCCTTTGGTTTAGCTTGTCTTCATTATGTTTGCTGACACGACGATGCACAGTGAACATTAAATTTACATTTTCATCAGTAAAATTATAAGTTTTTGTTATCTTTCACAATGATGAAACTTGTTTAATTATTTTTGAAAAGAAATACAAATTTTTAACTGTGCAAAGACAAGGACAGAACATTAGAATCTGCACACCATTCATTCTAAGGAGTAGTGTTTTCTTAGCAGGTGCCTTTCTCAACAAACGTCTTCAAATTGTCTCCCTTTGAATAGATGCCTCCCGGGGAATGAATTCCGGTTTGGCACTGTATGGCAGTTGTGGAAGTGATACTTATTCATTGCTATGCAAACAAAAGGATTTGGTTTGGGATCGAGTAGTGGAGGGTGTTATAGTTTTTAAAGGGAATTGAAAAGTTTGGAAAAAGTGACTCTGGCTACGATTTCGTTGTCTGTGACGTCAACGATTTAATTATTTCCAAAAGAAATGACTTTTTTAAATATTTATGACAAATTTTTAAATGATTTTGGTGTAACCAAATCACTTGTAATTTTGAAATAATCAACTTTAAATACTTTAATCCTAAAATATACTAGAATGACAACGCCATTTCAGACTCACAATTATAAAATTGACAAACAGAAAAGTTTTCACTGCATTCGCAAACAGCTGTTTGCGGTCGCGTTATTTTCCCGCCATATAACTTGCCGTGAAACTCCAATAAAACTCCAATAAAAAAAGGAGCTCTCCCAGCTCAGATTTGCTCATTCTGCATACAGCTTGCACCAACCGCTGGGATTTTATTTCCCCAGGATGAATTATTGCTGATGTCTCAAACCCTTGGATTGGTGTCTTCTCCCACTAAAAACAAGTAAAAGAAGACGGGGACAATCCATTCGAAGACGCTAATTTTCTTCAGCATTTGAAAAACTTTGGGCAATTTGGCAATTTTTAAACTTTTTTTTTATAAAATCATTCAATTTATCATCAAATATTTAAAATAAATTTGTTCAAATGATAAATGGTCAAATTATTCAAATAACATATTTTTCCCCCATTTTACCCCAATTCCCCCCCTGGCAAACCATGGTGTGACGAGCAACCCCTTTTTAATCATCATAAATTTTATTTCGCTTCTGGCCGCGAGGAAAAGTTGAAGTTTCGTCTTACAGCGAAAAGCTTCTCGGCGATTCTTTTTTCCCCTTTCCAATTTCCACACCGCGGGGAAAACTTGCCACGTTAATTGCGAAGGCGAATTGTCCCCGGATTTTCCAGTCTTCCACCCCCTCTCGATTTCGCAGGGAACGGCGAAGAAAGCGTGATGTTTGTTTTCAAGATTTTCTCTGGGGGATTTAAAAAATCAATTTCCACCATAAATCACCCTCGTCGGCGTCGTGTTGTGGTGAAATCTGCGCCGCGCTCTTCTGGTTGACATTATTATTTTGAGATTACTTATTTTTTTCGTGGAGTTCATTTTTCTTGAAGACGGAATCCCTTGTAAAGTACTTGAAGATGAGCGGGATTAGTGCGGTGGTTAGCGGAAATTGATGACGGTTTGGCGTCAAGTGTCTTTATGTAAATTTATGCGCAAATGATTGAGGGGTTCCATTTGCTTAAATATGAATTTGAAATGGAAAGTAAAAAAAATCGAAGAGTTATTTAAGGAAAATAATTAAATTCGCATAAGGCCGTTGCAATTTTTTTAAGTTTATGACACCCCCCCCCCCCCTCCCTCAAGTCAGCCTCTTCAAATTCGTTTTTTCAGCGCAAAAAAAATCGTCTATACTTCAAAACTAATGATTGCAAAACAACTGGGAAGGTTTTAAATGCATTTTAAAACTTTTTTCATTCAAATGTGATCAAATTAAGATGCCATGGCTTGCAATTTTTTTTTTTTGTTTTTTTTTTATTTTGTATTGAGCTTTACAAAATTATATAATTTTTTAGATACATTTGATTTAAAATTTTAGATCAAAAATTCCTTCAAGACTCGTCTATCCGAAGTTTCGATTATCCGAGGTTTGTATGGGGCTTCGGATAATCGAATCACAAACGCATTTTTTCGTTTTTTTTTTTCTTTTTTTTTTGTTTTCAACATCAAATTCAAGTTCTGCGACCCCAATTTAGTCACATTTGGATTGTCGATTGCCTTATATAGGCTTATTGATTTTTCACGCTCAAAAATTGAAAATTTCACGGGGACCTCTATTTCAAAACACTAAATTTCACGCAAATTTCGCGAAACGTTAAAAATGTTCAAAGAACTCTGAAAATCTTGTGTTTAAATAACAGAAACTACTTTTTATGCTTCATTATATATTATTCTTCAAAAAGCCAATATTTGCAAATATTTTTCAAAGTTTATTTTGATTGTGACTTTTAGCCCATTTAAAATAATTTTCAAGGTTTTCATCACACTTTTCAAAAACTAAATGTAAAATCAATAGACAAAAGTAATATAATTTGTATCGTAATCGAAATGTTTATTCAAATGAGAACAGAAAACATAAAATGTAGTTTATTTATTTTTACGGAAATCATTCACCCAAATAATCAAATATCATTAAAATTAAACAGGACTCAGACATGTTTTTAGAAGGTGATTTCAAAGAATAAAAAAATCAAAAATCTTAACAATTCTTCAAATGGTTCATATCAAACTTTTCAATTGAAAATTTATAAAATTTACTTAAACTTGATTTGCAAAAAAACACTATTTTTATTTTTTTTTTTTATTTTTTGATGTTTTAGAGGACATCAAATGCCAACTTTTCAGAAATTTCCAGGTTGTGCAAAAAATCTTTGAGCGAGTTATGAATTTTTGAATCAATACTGATTTTTTTCAAAAAATCGAAATATTGGTCGCAAAAATTTTTCAACTTCATTTTTCGATGTAAAATCAAATTTGCAATCAAAAAGTACTTCAGAGGAATTGTGATAAAGTGCACCGTTTTCAAGTTAAATCCACTTTTAAATGACTTTTTTGAAAATAGCCGCAGTTTTTCATTTTTTAAATTAGTGCACATGTTTGCCCACCTTTGAAAAAAATATTTTTGAAAAGCTGAAAATATTTTTTTTTTCGAAAAGATCGGAAAACTTCACGAATGTTTGAACATTAAAATTAGGACCATTAGTTGCTGAGATATCGACATTAGAAAATGGTGTGTTGTTTGGGTAAGACTTAGAAAACATCAATTTTCTGTGTGTGTGTGTGTGTGTGTGTGTGTGTGTGTGTGTGTGTGTGTGTGTGTGTGTGTGTGTGTGTGTGTGTGTGTGTGTGTGTGTGTGTGTGTGTGTGTGTGTGTGTGTGTGTGTGTGTGTGTGTGTGTGTGTGTGGTCCAATCCAATACCCGCTAACCGGTAGCGATATTATGGGAAAGTATAGTTTGTATCAGACTTTGTATATGCCGAATGCTGATACAACATATCTCAGTCCCGGGTATTAGGGGAACAGCATCTAATTCCAGCGTGCCTCTAATGTTGGCAGGTCAGAACTTTGACATGCAATTAAAGCTAATTAAAAGCGTTTTCAACTCAAATCGAGTGATAAATAGCTCAATAAGAAGTGAGCAAGCAAGTTTCTACCAAAAGTTTTGCAAAATTAGTTGTTTAAATAGTGAAAATCAGCAAATTGGATGGAGTTAGGAGCGAGAGCTTAACCTGCCAAAGATACGAGAATTTCCCCTAGGTGGTGATAGCCCTCGCGCTGCTTCCAGCGACCCGTTTCAGAATGACAGAGCTCCTTGCGGTCCAATTCCGAGGTCGCTGGGCATAGGGACGTGGCGTTACATCGTGCTGCCACCTGGTTTTTTTAAGCGCAAGAGTGGAAAAGTGCTGAGTCATCGTCTAAAAATAGACGGCGTCCTATCTCGCCCAGCAAAATGAAGTCGATAAAGTAGTCGGTTTCGATGAGAAAAAGTGGAAAACGTGGTCTAAAAATAGCGACGCCATCCCCCTATTGTTCGGCCCCGCCTAAACATAGAAGCAAGCATCTGAAGGAAACTCGATCTATATTTAGACTTCCAATCCCCTCAGGCAAATCAGGGACCAGCGCGTATTTAATAGGGAGATGGCGTCGCTATTTTTAGACCGCATTTTCCACTTTTTCTCATCAAAACCGACTACTTTATCGACTTCATTTTGCTGGGCGAGATAGGACGCCGTCTATTTTTAGACGATGACTCAGCACTTTTACACTCTTGCGCTTAAAAAAACCAGGTGGCAGCACGATGTAACGCCACGTCCCTATATGAGAAGATAACATGTTTCAACACTACGGATCAATTCACTGCTAGAGTGTAAACCTTCTGATGGCCGACTGCTTAGCGTCCCAGACCACCAATACGGAGGTGTGAGTTCGAATCCCACCTGATTCATTTTCGTTTTTGTTTATATTCAAAGTTCAAATTCCTGACTCCAAATTTCAAAGGTACCGGCCGGGATTTGATCCCTGAACCTTCTGCTTGTGAGGCAGAAGCCATAACCATTAAGCCACGGAGCCGGTTTACTTAGAAAACATCAATTTTCTTGTTTTTAAACCTTTGCATGGCAATAACTCAGCAACTAAGGATCGTATCAACAAAGTCCAAAAAAATCAAAATACAGAGAATTTTCTCAGCTTTTCAAAAATATTTTTTCAAAAGTGGGCAAACATGTGCACTAATTTAAAAAAAAAAATGAAAAACTGCGACTATTTTCAAAAAAGTTACCTAAAAATGGATTTAACTTGAAAATTAATTTTACTAATGTACTTATTGATTGCGAATTTGATTTTACATCGAAAAATAAAGTTGAAAAATTATTGCGACCAATTTTTCGATTTTTTGAAAAAATCAGTATTGATTCAAAAATTCATAACTCGCTCAAAGATTTTTTGCACAACCTAGAAATTTCTGGAAAAATGGCATTTGATGTCCTCTAAAACATATCAAAAAATAAAAAAAAATTAAAAATAGTGTTTATTTGCAAATCAAGTTTTAGTGACAAAAAGATAAATTAAAAATAACCAAAAAATTTTCACCGTGTATCACTTTTTTCAGTGTTGTCCATACCTACAACTTTGCCGAAGACACCAAATCGATCAAAAAATTCCTTCAAAAGATACAGATTTTTGAATTTTCACATTTCATTTTTGTATGGACAGCTGCCAAATTTGTATGGAAAATTATATGGACAAACTAATGATGCAAAATGGCTTCTTTGGGCATACCGAAGGCACCAAAAAAGTTTCAGTCGGATTAAAAAATACAAAAATTAAAATTTAAGAAAAAAAAGACCGATTTTGTAGAGAATTGCTCAGTAGTTCTTAGGTTTGCTTTTATTCCTATTTGAGTTTGATTATTTTGAGAAAAATCGTTACAGTTTCACACAAACATAAAATATTACGGAAAAAGCCAAATTTCGCGGATTTCATGCTGTCCGCGAAATCGTGAAATTTCACTAACCCTACTTATAACTAATAATAAAATGCATTTATACTATGTTTCGTCATCGCCATTTTGGCCGCCATCTTGGAATTAAAAATTATAAAGCACTTTAGAGTAGTTTAGAGTTCATTCTTAAGCTCGACAAGTTTTGAAGTTTTGATTATCCAAAGTGACATTTTTCCGAAGCCTTCGGATAATCGAGTCAGGACTGTAAAACCGGCATATGCTGATTCATATTTATGCAAAATTCGTAAAATTGAACTAAATACAGGACATATTAGAGTGATGTTCCTAGTTAAAAGGTGAACTATTGGTTGAAAATGGAAAAATAATGATTGAATAACAATAATTTGCACTTCTATATTTTTTATCGGAAAAATAAAGAAGAAAACCAAATACCTTAATTGAAACATGTTTACTCTATTACCAAAAAGACCATGCAACTTTGGCAGCTGTCCATACAAAAATGATACGTAAATACTCGAATCTGTATCTTCGTCAAAGTTGTAGGTATTGATGAGGACAATACAGGTAAAATTGGACCATGCATTGTGCATTATAAAAAACGATTTCACTAGCAATTAAGAAAACCCGTCCAACAATTCTGAAATAATAACAAAATGTATCGATATCCAAAATTACGGAGAATGGCCGTCCTTTTTCAAAAATGCAATAATTGCTGTTCAATTGAAGTTTATTCCATATAGGATCATTTCAGGAAAAGCCAAATATTTATCATTTCAATGTCAAACATATCATTTTCTAAACGACCTTTTGCTCGACCTTCCTTCACATGTAATGTTTATTGAAATATCCACTGTAATTTTGTCATAAAATAAAGCCTGCCCTTTTCTCTAACCTGTCCCCATTATCCACCCTCGAATCACCAATTCCCAAAACGCATCAGCCTGGAATCCAGCCGTGATTTATATGTGAACACGCTCTGACATCGATACCGTTCTAATCGAGCAAAAGGGGTTAACGCGTATGTTATCGCACACTCCCGTGCCGCATTCCCCCTTTCGAAAAAAAGGTAACCTTTCCCTCCCAACCCACCGTCAAACTCTCTAAATTCTAGGCTCTCAATCATTGGCACCCCTTTTTGACGCAATTTGTAGCTCATACATGTTGAACTGTGTGTGTGTTTATTTTGCGTTTACTGACTGTCGATGATGGTGATGATGATGGGGTGAACGAGATATTACATCGGAAAAATTAGAGTTTTATTCGCCCACAATCGACAGGGTTTAGTGGTTTTATGATATTAGGGGTGTTCAAAATATATTTCAAAAAAATAATAGTGAGATTGCTACAAAAATGTCAAGAACTCTGAAATAAAAATTGAATTGTTTCTTACAATTTTTGGATCATCCCACTTCTTTGCAATCATATAGGTTGCAAATTTGGTTACCACAATTTCAAATAATTTCGTAAATGGGACGCTGCAACCCACTTATTCACTCACTCACACTTACATAGTTCAACCTTTGCACCCTTTTTCGAGCACCTCGTCGTCCCAAAAAGCCAAGGGATGCTGCATCCGCAGAGAGGGGTTGTAATCAACAGTATTCCGACGAGCACGTGGTCCGTCGGCATGGCACGCAGCACGAGGTCCTCGAAAAACGGCCTCCACAGGAAATTCGTACAATATCTGTATGTGTGAGTGTGTATGTGTGTGCTGTGCACTTTTGTTATTAGTGAATGATGAATTTTAATCGCATCAGACTAGCCTACCCCCACTTCCCTTAGGGATGCTGCTGCGGCGCGCGCTCATTCATTTCTGATGATTGACGTGGCGTCCATCACATTGTTGCGTTGCGAGAGGATGGCCGCCGATGGTAGACTAGCGATAGCGAAATGAACCATTAGCCGGTGGGAAAACATTTGGGGCTGCTGACGATGATGAAGTAATTGAATTAAAATTTTGTGAAAAGTTGCCTACGGAAGTGGGTCCATCTGGGGGGAGGGGTTTAAATATAGACGAGCTTGTGGTGATGTCCTTTGAAAGGTCTACGTCGGGATTGAAGTAATGGTTGCTCTTGAAATAGTTGGAAACTGTAATCATTGACACTGTTGTTTAAACACAAATTATTACCTGAGGTTGTTTTTTTTTAATATTTTTGGTTATCCATCCATTTACAGCTTCAGTATTTTTGCTAATTTCCATAATTACTAATTTATCAAAAAAAAACTGATAAAAATAAAACCTTTCAAACATTGCTTTATGTAATGTAAATATTTGAATTTCAATATTAAAGCAAATATACTTTTTCAATAAAAAAATATTTCATATTTTTAGCATAATTTGAAAAATTGAACAAACAGCGTTTCAAAAAATTTCCAAATATCATCCTCTCAATATTTCTCGGGAAGGAATTTTCCAAAACAGGGAAATCCAAAATCCCGTGTTTTTTTTTAATTTGTCCCGGTTTTCCGAAATTGGAAAAAAATGAACTGAGAATTCAGATTGGCAGATCAGCCCAATTCGACAAATTGATTTAAAACCTATTGTTCATATTCACACTATAGTCCCGTTTTGCCCCAGTTGGAGGTGGTCACACAAATGGAGATAAAATATGAAATGAAAAATAGCGGAACAGCATCTAATTCCAGCGTGTCTCTAATGTTGCCATATCAGCACTTTGACATGGGTAATTCTCTACCAATTCACACGAAATCGGGAAAAGTTGTCCCGACCCCTCTTCGATTTTCGTGAAAGTTTGTCCTAAGGGGTAACTTTTGTCCCTGATCACGAATCTGAGGTCCGTTTTTTGATATCTCGTGACGGAGGGGCGGTACGGCCCCTTCCATTTTTGAACATGCGAAAAAGAGGTGTTTTCAATAATTTGCATTCTGAAACGAGATAGAAATTTGGTGTCAAAGGGACTTTTATGTAAAATCAGACGTCCGATTTGATAACGTACTCAGAATTCCGAAAAAACGTATTTTTCATCGAAGAAACACTAAAAAGTTTAAAAAACTCTCCCATTTTCCGTTACTCGACTGTAAAAAAATTGGAACATAAAATTTTATGGGAAATTTAATGTACCCAGAATGGTAATTTTTTCATTTAGAACAACATTTTTCATTTTAAAATTTCGTGTTTATTCTAACTTTGCAGGGTTACTTTTTAGAGTGTAACAATGTTGTACAATGTTGTAAAGCAGACAATTACAAAAAATTGATATACAAACAAAAGAGGTTTGCTTATAAACATCACGAGTTATCGCGATTTTACAAAAAAAGGTACTTAATCCACCCTTAGGTGGCTGATGCCTTTTGATAACCTATCCAACGACAGGTTGCATGATAGACCCGGACAACGTTTTCGTCGAAATATATGAGATCCGGCCTCTAAAAAGTGCAAAAATATCACTTAAGTGCGCATTACTTTTGATAGGGTCGTCAGATCTTCAATCTTTTGAACTCGTTGGAAAGGTCTTTTGATAAACTATCCAACGACAGGTCGCTTGATAGATCCGGACAACGTTTTTTGTCAAAATATCCGAGATCCGGCCCTCAAAAAGTAAATAACACTTAAGTGCTTACTTTTGATAGGGTCGTGAGATCTTCAATCTTTTGAACTCGATGAAAAGTTCTTCCTTTCTAAAAATGTATAACATGACGAGGTTTCTTACAAAAACCACCCTTTTTTTAAATCAACATTTAACTCAAGTTATCCAAAATATCGATCATCTTTTTAGAAAAATCGTTTTAATAAAATTCCAGTCACAATTAATCACTACAAATCACCACGCATTATGATCGTTAGCGAAATTGCCACACTTTGCAATACCCCACTTTTCTGAAAATGCTTGATTTTTCATCATAAACGCGATTTTTCCCTAAAAACTGCTCAAACTGTATGGGGGCTGTCATTCCGAACACCGCTGGAACAATAGCGAACCTAGCGTAAAAAACGTCGTCGAATTCTTCAATCCAGTGCAATTTTTTTTGATCAGCATCCACACACACAGAAAAAAAATGATTCTGAGTCGATATGTATACATGAACCTGGGTCTAGGAGGTCAAATTAAGAATTTCGTTTTTCGAGTGATTTTATAGCCTTTTTTCAGTAAGGTGAGGAAGGCAAAACATTATTTTAATGTAATTTTCGAATCTGATATAACCTAGAAGCCATCTTTTTATTTTTGATAAAAACTTTTTATTTAAAATTTTGGTGTTTCTTGTGACTTTGCAAACATATTTTTAATAAAAAAAATATGTTTATATGGGTTTGCTTTCCAACATCGCGTGTTTAATGTTCCTTATAAAAAAATACTCATATTTCTCATCACTTGAGTATAGAATTATGGCATAGGTTTCAACACTATATTTCAACCATTTTTCAATGACAATCCGGAATTTCGGAATGTTTTGCCCGTGAGACATCGAATGTTCAAATCATCACCATTTCAAACTACAGATTATTGAAAAACACATAATTTTTAAATATTAAAATTAAAACACTTCGTTACAAATAAACAAATAACCTTGGATTCGCGATAAGTGATCAAATCTACCTCTGAGAACGTTTCACGAATCGAAGTGAGGTCGAAACAAAAAAATTTCGATTTGGTGTGAATTGATAACTTAGTAGAAAAAAAACTCCCAAAAAATCATGGAGCAAACAATTCGTTATTGCTGAAATAGAAAATATCCAAGGGAAAAACTTTTTTTATTTTTTCCTTTTTAATTCAGATCTGAAAAAAGGTTTAAAACTATGGGGGATACATGTTTTCCTGATTTCATTGATATTTTGCTTATTTTGATCAGAAGAAATTATAACTGTAATAGAGTTTAAAGCATTTTGTTGAAGTTTTTTTTCTAAATTTCTGCTTGAAATTTTTAGTTTAGCTTTTGCACTCACCGGATTGATGACGACAAGTCTGAGGAACAACAAATGTAAATATGAGCAGTTCTCTAAGATTTAGGTCATTCGTTTTTTGTGTATTTTTTAATCCGACTGACACTTTTTTGGTGGCTTCGGTATACACAAAGAAGCCATTTTGCATCATTAGTTTGTCCATATAATTTTCCATACAAATTTGGCAGCTGTCCATACAAAAATGATGTATGAAAATTCAAAAATTTGTATCTTTTAAAGAAATTTTTTGATCGATTTGGTGTCTTCGGCAGAGTTGTATGGACTACACTGAAAAAAAGTGATGCAAGGTAAAAAAATTGGTTATTTTTTATTTAACTTTTTGTCACTAAAACTTGATTTGCAAAAAAACACTATTTCATTATTTGATATGTTTTAGAGGACATCAAATGTCAACTTTTCAGAAATTTCCAGGTTGTGCAAAAAATCTTTGACCGAGATATAATTTTTTTAATCAATATCGATTTAAAAAAAAAAATCGAAATATTGGTCGCAAAAATTTTTCAACTTTATTTTTCGATGTAAAATCAAATTATCAATCAAAAAGTACTTTAGTGAAATTTTGATAAAGCGCACCGTTTCCAAGTTAAAGCCATTTTTTGGTAACTTTTGAAAACAAAAATTTGAATAGCTGAGAAAATTCTCTATATTGCTTTTTTGAACTTTGTTGATACGACCCTTAGTTGCTGAGATAAAACAAAAACAGGAAAATTAATGTTTTCTCATGCAAACAACCCACCATTTTCTAATGTCGATATCTCAACAACTAATTGTCCGATTTACAATGTTAAAATATGAAACATTCGTAAAATTTTCCGATCTTTAAAAAAAATATTTTCAAAAATTTTAAACCAAGACTAATATTTTAAAAGAGCGTTATATTGATTAACATTTTTTTACCTTATATTTTTTTTTCAGTGTAGTCCGTATCCATACCTACAACTTTGCCGAAGACAACAAATCGATCAAAAATTTCCTTCAAAAGATACAGATTTTTGAATTTTCATACATCGTGTTCGAAAGGACAGCTGCCAAATTTGTATGGAAAATTATGTGGGCAAAATGGCTTCTTTGGGCATACCGAAGGCACCAAAAAAGTTTCAGTCGCATTAAAAAATACAAAAATTCTAATTCTAAAAAAAGTCCGATTTTGCAGAGAATTGCTCTATATTTTCATGAATTAATAATAAAATCAAAGCAAAAAAAACAAAATTAAAACTCTGAACAAATATAGCTAATTATAAATCTTAAAGCCATTATTTTCATCATAATTAATTTGCTTTCAAACAAAACCTTTTGAAATAAAAAATGTGTGTGTTTGTCAAACCGCAGCAACTTAAACATTATTGAAATATCCTTGACTCCTCTCAAAAGCGTAATTTGATATCTGATCACTGAACTGTTGTTCATTTTTCGATAACTCGTTACTCTCCATTTCTTTCGAAGGTTAAAAAACATGCACGAAGGATGTGTTCAAATCATCACCGAAATGAGATTTTTGAGAGAATTCATAGAAAAGAGAGGCAAAATGGTATTTTTTCTTCAAGTGCTCTCTAGAATTTCATTTTCTTTTTCTTTAATGACGAAATCTAGCCATGAAAAAAAAATGTGATCGAAGATTTCGTCTGAAACATGTCAATAATAACGTACTTTCATAAAAAGATAAAATATGTAGTTTTAACTTTAAGTCTAAAAATTCAAGAGATATCGTTAAAAAGGTTTTGGACAGTTTCTCAACCAGAGACCATTTTTTTTGTAAAATTAAGATTGCGTTAAATTAAGAAGCTTAATAAAAGGTAATGAAAAGTCGTAATTTTCTTTGAATTCTAAAAAAAAGATTTGATTGATTTAAACAATGACAATTTTTTGCAATTTGAGCAAAGAAGGTTTTCATAGTTTTTTTTTCCAACAACTAACAATTCGCATTATAGAATGAAGAAATTATATCAATTTTTTCTGTAATGTTTTAAAATATTTAATAAACTTTTTGAAAAGAAATTACTGAATCATATTTTTATCACATTTCATACACAAAATTTTCCCGCCGCTTCTCACTTGTCGCAGTATAAAAATCACTCACTTGATGTGCAGCAGCAGCACCACAACCACTTGTTCCGCCGTTATGAATCACACTGACCGCTCAAACTCCGTTCCGTTCACACCACCCACCGTCCGTTTTCCCACCAAAACCGGCCTGCCCGGAATCTGTCCCCACAATCACTTGGAAGAATTTTGCGCCCCGTCAGCAATCGAGAGATTTTGGCGAAAACGTTTCCGACCCGCTTCGTTGCACAGTTTAAAATGAAATGAATCTCCAGCTCAGACTTAAAAACCAACAAACCACAAACCGCAATCCTAACGGGAGCGCGTGCCACCCCCTGATGTTCTGTCCCTACCCCTGAAAGTATACTACCAAAAAGGATATGCAAACGTAGCAGGCCGCGATGCGCTCTTCCAACACGGTGCGATGGTCTCGCTTGCTCTCACGAAAGAGGGAGCATGTGCCTGCTTGGATTGATGCAGGATACTCCAACGAGACTCGGAAAATTGGGGCGAGGGATGTCATTCTAGTTTTTTTAAAGCATTCTAAAGATTTTTAAAACTAATTTATTCTATTAGTTGTATCGTTGTGTTTTCCTTATAAAATCAAAAATAGAATTTCTTCTAAAGAAAAAGTATGATGATTTACTTTTGAACACCTCTACAACATCCAAATCATAAGGTGGAAAGGAAAAGGGGTTGGAAAATCACACCGGCAAACATGTAAAAAAAAGCGGCAGCGCATCTCACCACCCACAGAGCACAACTCTCACCCACCCCACAGAAAACTTGTTGTCAACTCACTCGCTCGTTTGAATGTTATTGTGTCATTCTGGTGGTGGTGGTGGCAGTAGGCGCGCCGAGGACGGAAGCTGGCAGCATAGAACGTCATCATCGGCATCGGCCATCATTAGCCAGAGCGCTTTTCCTTGACGGATGATGATCCTACCACGAGCAAAGTTAGCCATGGAAAGTTGTGTGCGGTGGAAATCATGGAGCTGAGCGACGTCAATCAAAGTGGGCTCTCTTGAGGGTGGGGTAAAAGAAGAGACAATTTGTTTGCAGATTTGTTGGCTGGTTGAGGGTTGAGTTTTGAGCACTTCAAGGGATAATTTATGATTTTTTGTATTGCTATGTGAATCAAATTGTTTGTTCATAAAATTTGCAACTTTAACCACTTATAAAACTCAAGTTTTATTTTCTATTTTTATTTTTTGTCATTTGGAATATTTTTTTTTATTCCTGTAACACTATCACAAAAGAAGTTTATTATTGTCATTTTTTGTATGTTTCTTAATTTTCAGTATATTTTTTTTGTTACTTTATAAGTTGAAAAATATTTTCATTTTGAAAAAAAAAAATACTTTTACCGAAATGTTTGGATGAGATTTCAAAAACCTAATTTTTTTGTTTCTTTTTCTTTTATCTGATGTATTTCAGCAACTAGAGGTCCAATCTTCATGTCTCTTCGGAAATTTTATTGGAAATTTTCTGAACATTTTCAAAAAAAATATTTTCCGAATGGACAATCATGAACATTTTTTCAAAAAATGAAAAACGGGAAATTTTCATTAAAATTAAACTTTAAGTTGCTATGTCTAACAAACGGTGCACTTTATCAAAAAATCAAAATCACGAAAATCATACAAAAATGGTTCGTAAATATTCGAAAACCTGTAACTTTTCAAGGAATTTTCTGATTGATTGGTGTCTTCGGCAAAAATGTAGGATTTTTTTTTGTTTTTTGATTTTTTTTATATGTTTTAGGGGACAAACCCCCGCATCTTTTAGTCATTCAGAAATATGGACTAAAATTTTGCTGACAAGTTATATTTTTTTAAATAGTGATTTTTGTAAAAACAATCAAATCTTCTGATATCTTGTACTTAAAATTTTCTGACAAATTTTTTTATGTATCAACGAATTTGCAATCAAAAAGTAGTCTAAATTTTTTTGATTATGAGCATCGTTTTCAAAATACACCCATTCAAAATTAAATTTTGTCCGAAAAAATCCTTTTTTTTAATTAGTGTCCATGATCCCGAGCATGGGTAAATAACAAGGGAAATTCAAAATAATACCATTCAATGGTATCAATACCAAATTATGGTTTTCGCGAGCCCTTGATAAAATGTCTATGTCTATTTCCCGTTTTTCGTTTTTTGAAAAAAAAAATGTTCATGATTGTCCATTCGGAAAATTTTGTTTTTGAAAAAGTTCAGAAAATTTCCAATAAAAATTCCGAAGAGACATGAAGATTGGACCTCTAGTTGCTGAAATACATCAGATAAAAGAAAAAGAAACAAGAAAATTTAGGTTTTAAAAAAGGTTTTTATTGGGCAAATTTTAAGAAAATGTCGAATTTTGACATACTGTTACTTACTTACATACTTTAAAACGCAAATCTACTCTAAGTTAAAGCCAACTATTTTATTTTGGTCTAAAAAAGTCATTTAATGATATTTAAAAATTAGAGAATACCATACATTGGTATTATAAAGGTATTTTAAATAAAAATACTATAAAATAAAGGGGATTCATAAAACAAAATATTTTAAATGATGATTGCCATTGCTAAAAGTATGATGATACATTTGAAAATGATACGAAAAATATTTATATATTTCGACGATTAACTTTACGACAACAATACTCGAAAATCCCACGAAAAATGCCACGCTGCCTGGGCTATATCCTTGCTCGTTCTGGTTTAGTTTGTTTCTCTTTCTTTGAATTTCCTGATATTTTTGCCTGCAGCTAAAACATGTTAATGCAGCAGCAGCTCGTTTTCAACAAGCGTTGATAGCTTAGTTGGTAAATGGGTAGATAAAATGGTGTCTACACCTTACCTGTCATGAGTTCGATTCCAGTATTCCTCTATTTTTTTTACCTGATATTTTTTGGCTCTCCAAGCAAGACTTCGTTTTCCTGCCTGTTCGAAGGATTTAAAAATAGCATCAAAATTCTACCCATTTTTCATTGCAATTCTATTAGCCAAATTGAATTCCCGCTGTAATCCTATAGAAAATTCGCATTGTTTTTTGTCCAATGAGATTTTTATTTACCCGGAAAGTTGTTATTGTCTGGTATTCATTGCCCTTGGAATGGCACGTTTTGGTATTGCTTTGGTCTTCCCCATACATTTTTTTGGTATGATTTCATGGTATTATACCATCTATTACTGAGCAACCAAGGGCACATTTTGGTATTTGTTATTATGCCAAGTAATACCAAAATATGGTATTCCCGTGTTATTTACCCCTGCTCGGGATTGTCTCAATCCTAATTTTAATTTATGGTTCAGAAAAATTCCAACAATTTCGTCTAAGAAACATTGAAGATTGGACCACTAGTTGCTGAGATTAAGCGGATAAAAGAAAAAGGAACAAGAAAATTGTTTTTTAAGTCTCATCCACACAACCATTCATTTTTTAATGTCGATATCTCAACAACTAATTGTCCAATTTTTAATGTTAAAACATGAAACATTCGTATTTTTTTTATTGAGTTTTGGTGAAAAAAGTTAATTCAAAATCACATTTTTCAGTGTACCTATTTTTCTGAATAGTCCTTATCAATACCTACAACTTTGCCGAAGACACCAAATCCATAAAAAAATCATTGAAAAGTAATAGATTTTCGAATATTTACGTACCATTTTTGTATGAACAGCTGCCAAAATTGTATGGGATTTGTATGGGTGAACACCAATGACACAAAATGGCTTCAAATATTAAAAAAGTCAATTCCGGTTCTGGTGGAGAATTGCTCTTCAGAGTTGTTTGGAAGTCATACTTACGTTCCGCAATCAATAATAAGATACAGACAAAAATATTCTTGCGATTCGAATAGTGAACGTTCTTTTATAACGTAACGCAAAAAAAGATTATTAGACCACAAAATTCAAAAAAGCAAAATATAGTGAATTTTCTCAGCTTTTCAAATATATATATTGTTTTTCAAAATTGGGCAAACATGTGCACTTATTTTAAAAAAGGAAAAACTGAGACTATTTTTTTTACATCGAAAAATGAAGTTGACAAATTTTTGCAACCAATATTTCGATTTTTTGAAAAAAAAAAATGTATTGATTCAAAAATTCATAACTCGGTCAAAGATTTTTTGCACAACCTGAAAATTTCTGAAAAGTTGGCCTTTAATGTCCCCTAAAACATACCAAAAAAAAATTAAAATAGTGTTTTTTGCAAATTAAGTTTTAGTGACAAAAAGTTAAATTAAAAGTCACCAAATTTTGTTTTACCGTGTATCGTTATTTCAATTTAGTCCTTATTCATACCTACAGATTTTTGAATTTTCATACATCATTTTTGTATGAACAGCTGCCTCATTTGTATGGAAAATTATATGGACAAACTAATGATGCAAAATGGCTTCTTTGGGCATACCAAAGGCACCAAAAAAGTGTGAGCCTGATTAAAAAATACAAAAAAAATCGAATGACCAAAATCTGAGAGAATTGCTCTCCTTTATCCGAATAGAAATTTTTCCGATGCCTTCGGATAATCGAGTCTGGACTGTAATTACTATAGTTACGATCAGTTCGTGCTATTTTGATATATCCTGCAATTGCGACAAGGCCGCTGCAAATATTTTTTCAAAAATTAAGTCTAATAGTTAGATAGACATTGGATAGAGATAGAATAAAAACAATTAGGTTGTTTTATTATTACATTACATTTAACCTTCTACTGTTGTGTTTCAATAACAATGTTGTCAAGGTTGCTAACAAAAAAAACCTGACAATCAAATAACGATTTGAAATTTTCTGAATCAGCTGCAAATCAAAAGCTCATTACACGGTCAATCAATTATGACTATATAAGCCAAGAGCTCTACTCTGCTCAACCACCAATCTCCCTCCACACCAACTACGATGAACAGCAAAACCGTTCTACTTCTGCTGGGCGCGGCGTCCCTTTTTGCCCTGATCCACGTTTCGGCGGGTGAGGACGCCCTCGGAACCGCCAAGGAAGTCGTTACCAACGGAAAACCAGGCCGCACCCCAGCAGGTGATAAACCGTTTGGCAAGCCCGGAGGAGGCGGCAAGTCGGTCGATTTCCACAAGGAAGTCGAGCAGATCTTCGACGAGTTCAAGGTTGAGCCCGGCACCCGGGACAAGATTCTGGAACGCATCAAGGAGCGCATGGAGAAACTGCGCGCCAAGGGAGGCTTCCGGCGCCGCGGAGGAAAGGGAAAGGGCAAGGGTGATCAGGACAAGAAACAGTAAGGTGGAGGGGACTTGAAGCTTGTTGGGTCAATCGGAAAATTATGACTAACAAATTAAGTTTGGATTAAAAGTTGAATAAAAGTTGTTTCAGAACAAACGAATGTTAATTTTATTCTTCATATTTTTTGTTGAAAACTACCTTCTTTAAATCATTTGATTAGATTGCGCCTGAAGGCATGCAAAAACCTTATCAAGAAAATGCTTTGTTAAAGCTAGTTTCCAAATATATCCGCTAGAGGTCGTCAGTCATGGTGTTGATTTCCGTTTAGTTATAGAATAGTTTAGTTTTTTTACATTGATGCACCAACTCAACATATTTCATAGAATCATCATTGCTGTTAACTTTACAGAGTAGGCCTGCATCATTAATGGTGCTTTGAAAGTTTGACTAGCTTGGTCTAAATTAAATTAATTTGATTTAAAAAACGTTAGAAGCAATTGGCTACATTTTAAATGATAAATTTATAGTGCATTCAGACTGCTAATTCAATGTGCAAAAAAAAACCCTTTTAATTCCCACCTTTCCAGTTGTCATCAAACATTATCAGTTTTCAAACCATCACCAAAATAAAAAAAAAACCTCGCAATCCATTGCAGCGACAACAGCAAAAAAAAAGAAAATTCCACGCCAATCCGAAGCCGGATTAAATCAAATCACGATAATGGAAAAGAAATAAAGTGATAAAAAGCACGAAATAATCTCCGCCGAACAAACAATTTCCGTATGCTGCGAATCTTCATATCTCGGATGAGTTTTCAAAAAGCCGTAAGAGCCATCGTGACCTCTGACACTATTTTTTGTTTTTCTCGAATATGAAACAAAATTTCATTTATTTTAAGTTTGGGGCACTTGAAGGACGTGTAGATGAACAATCTCGAGCATTTTTGATATTAGTTTTTCGTAAGTAGGTCGAATACCGATGCAAAAAGGACTCTGTTTACCAAAGGCTCTTACGGCTTTTTGAAAACTAATCCGAGATATGATGTTTTGATCCGTCCTCCATTGTCGATCCCTTGTTACGAGTTACTGTTGGTTGAGGGATATGCGATTAAAGGCTAGGGTGGTTCATGTTTTGTTAAAATTTTGATTTATTTTAATTTTATATTAAATTGTTTATGTAAAAATAAGACTAAAATTAACATAAAAAAAACTATATCATTGGCAACAGGTTCTCTGTCCCGCTTTCTGTCCTCATTGTTTTGTTCGCTTTTTCTACATGCTTTCAATCCTTTGGAGTGGTTCTCCCCGCTCTCGGAAGCTGGAATCCGCTTTTCCCGCTTTTTATTCATCGCATACATGCATCCACTCAGTCCGTTAACAGATTTTCTCTCTTTTTGCTTTCAGACAAGCCCCGATATTGCCGGAAGCTTCACATTGTGAAACTGTGGTAAACTCGTCAGCTGCGTGCGTATAGGCAAACAATATCTTCATCCTTAAATTCGGCATCAACAACAATAACAAAACAGAACTGACGACGTTTCACGGTATCGTGACTGTGTGAGGACAGCTTCTCTTCAGACATCTCAATAGAATGAAATCAGAAAATTGCCTAAATTCGGGCTCAAACCATGCCCAAACGCCCAACGTTAGGCAACAGCGTGTGTCGATGCGATGTGGTGCTAGGTTACCTGCTCCCCTTAAAATAGACTCTCTTTAGGGATAAGCCCGGAAAGCGATACGTGGTAAAATTCAGCTAATATTTTTGAATGCCGCTTTTTTCTGTTTTGATTCCAAAATCCTGCTCAGAAATTTTCCCAGAATTTCCAAACCACGCGTTTCACCCAGGTATGACAACGCGTTGAGTGTTTTTTATTGTCTTCTTTGCCAGTCAGGAGAGGATATTTGCTCCGCCTGAAGAAGAAGCTCGCTCTATTCAGACCTAATTCCCAGCAGCTGTTGCGCTTCGCTAGATACTGATGTTATTGTGTCTGGGATTTTCAGCGGGGAACCGAACTGGGTGCGTGTTATGAGATTTTCTGGCTTGGTGGGAAAATATTTGAAAAAGAGATACTTATTCGTTGGTTGTGTGAACGGTCACGACACTACAAAGAAATTTAAATTATAATATATTTATTTAGTAGCAAATTGTAAAACTTAAAAAAAAATAATTTACACATCCTACCGTTCTCAAATGCTCAAAACTATATTTTTTTAATTTAAAAAACCCTAAATTATTTATTTGGTTAATTCATCAATTCTTAAAATCCTAAAATCTTTAAATCTTAAAATCTTAAAATCTTACAATCTTGAAATCTTGAAATCTTAAAATCTTAAAATCTTCAAATCTTCAAATCTTAAAATCTTAAAATCTTAAAATCTTAAAATCTTAAAATCTTAAAATCTTAAAATCTTAAAATCTTAAAATCTTAAAATCTTAAAATCTTAAAATCTTAAAATCTTAAAATCTTAGAATCTTAAAATCTTAAAATCTTAAAATCTTAAAATCTTAAAATCTTAAAATCTTAAAATCTTAAAATCTTAAAATCTTAAAATCTTAAAATCTTAAAATCTTAAAATCTTAAAATCTTAAAATCTTAAAATCTTAAAATCTTAAAATCTTAAAATCTTAAAATCTTAAAATCTTAAAATCTTAAAATCTTAAAATCTTAAAATCTTAAAATCTTAAAATCTTAAAATCTTAAAACTTAAAATCTTAAAATCTTAAAATCTTAAAATCTTAAAATCTTAAAATCTTAAAATCTTAAAATCTTAAAATCTTAAAATCTTAAAATCTTAAAATCTTAAAATCTTAAAATCTTAAAATCTTAAAATCTTAAAATCTTAAAATCTTAAAATCTTAAAATCTTAAAATCTTAAAATCTTAAAATCTTAAAATCTTAAAATCTTAAAATCTTAAAATCTTAAAATCTTAAAATCTTAAAATCTTAAAATCTTAAAATCTTAAAATCTTAAAATCTTAAAATCTTAAAATCTTAAAATCTTAAAATCTTAAAATCTTAAAATCTTAAAATCTTAAAATTTTAAAATCTTAAAATCTTAAAATCTTAAAATCTTAAAATCTTAAAATCTTAAAATCTTAAAATCTTAAAATCTTAAAATCTTAAAATCTTAAAATCTTAAAATCTTGAAATTTTAAAATCTGACATTTTGGGAGTCATATTTTAGGTAAGGAAATTTGGATTGCAAAAACTTAAAATGTCTTGATTGGATTGGATATATTAACGAAGACTTTGAACGAGAGTAAGAACTGGTGTTTTTATTTGCTGAGTTTTGTAATTTTTTAACATTTTAAATTGTTTGAAATCATATTTTCATTGAATTTTATATTTGTAGCATTATCCAATATTTGAACTTAATCATAACATTTTAGAGATCCATAGAATTTTTTTTTGAATTCCTGAATTTTTATCTTTGAAATTTTAGATATTTTGTATAATTGATTTTTGAATTTTTATTTTGAACTTTAGATTTATTGAATTTCTATTTTTTTATGGTGTATCAATTTTTGAACCTTAATTTTTTATTTGGTTTAATGATTTGATTTGTTTTTAATTTGTGATTTTTTAGATTTTTTATTTCTTTTTAAACATTTGTATTTGTATTTTTTTAATCGCCCCCTCCCTACTTGAAAATTGGTCCAAAAAAACAGGGAGCAAATAAAATATTTTTTCGAAAAACTCAAAATTTAAACGGAAAACAATCTAAAATGCATTTTTCTGCTATTTTGGAACTTACGATTACAAAACAACGGGCCAGGTGTCTACTGCATTTTAAAACACTTTTTTCATTCAAAAGCTAAAACTGTGGTTTGTAATTTCATTTTTTAACTTTGGTCTGAGTCGAGAGACAAAAACTTCAAAAAATAATTAGCAAAGGCCTTATTGTTTTTTTTCTCGATTATCCAAAGCCTCGATTATCCGAAGGTTTGTATAGAACTTCGGATAATTGAATCACGAACAAATTTTTGTTTTGGTTTTTCTTTCTTTTTCTTGTTTTTTGCATCAAATTCGCGTTCTGCGAGCCCATTTTAACCACATTTGAATAGTTGACTGCTTATTAAACAATAAAATTAATTTTTGCAATATTTCGTTATCGCCATCTTGGATTTGGGTAATTCTCTACCAACTCACACCAAATCGGGAAAAGTTGCCCCGACCCCTCTTCGATTTGCGTGAAACTTTGTCCTAAGGGGTAACTTTTGTCCCTGATCACGAATCCGAGGTCCGTTTTTTTGATATCTCGTGACGGAGGGGCGGTACGACCCCTTCCATTTTTGAACATGTGAAAAAAGAGGTGTTTTTCAATAATTTGCAGCCTGAAACGGTGATGAAATAGAAATTTGGTGTCAAAGGGACTTTTATGTAAAATTAGACGCCCGATTCGATGGCGTACTCAGAATTCCGGAAAAACGTATTTTTCATCGAAAAAAACACTAAAAAAGTTTTAAAAATTCTCCTTTTTTCCGTTACTCGACTGTAAAAAAAATTGGAACATGTCATTTTATGGGAAATTTAATGTACTTTTCGAATCTACATTGACCCAGAAGGGTCATTTTTTCATTTAGAACAAATTTTTTCATTTTAAAATTTCGTGTTTTTTCTAACTTTGCAGGGTTATTTTTTAGAGTGTAACAATGTTCGACAAAGTTGTAAAGCAGACAATTACAAAAAATTTGATATATAGGCATAAGGGGTTTGCTTATAAACATCACGAGTTATCGCGATTTTACGAAAAAAAAGTTTTGAAAATCAAGTATCAAAGTTACCCCTTAGGACAAACTTTCACGCAAATCGGAGAGGGGTCGGGGTAACTGCTGTGTGAGTTGGCGGAGAATTACCCATTTAAAAATTCTAAATGACTTCAGCGTAGTTTAGGGGTCATACTTAAGCTCGACAATCAAAAATAAGACAACGCCTTTGGATAATCGAGGCTGGACTGTGCCACCAAGTGATTTTGACATTTCAGGCGTGCACCATTCGTAACGCCATCTTTGCTTAAAAATCTGGTAGTCCAATCCAATACAGTCCAATCTGGTAGAGAAAAGTTCCTAATTAAAAATATACAAATTTTCACCAGCGATCATCGCCTACTGTGCATTATTATTTTTTAACCGGAAGAAATTCAACAACGCGAATCTTCCCCATTATAGTCATCAGGATTTCCACCCCCACTCCTACGGGGATGGTAAAGGAACCATTGCGAAACGGAAGTGGAAAGCCGCCCACCTCAGTCCGTCGCCATTAACGTTGCGCCGCGTGACGACGATTTTGAGTGATGTTTGTGCCTGTGGTGAGTTTCAATTTTCCTGAGTATTTTCCTGTTGGAGGGGGGTTTCACGAAAAGATGAAAAAATGCCACGTTTTTCCCCCTTTGACGGCGGATAAAGTAATTGTTTCTGATTGAAAATTCAACAGATTCTTCTTCTGAAAATCTCGCCACTCTGCATGTTGATGATGAATGATGGTTTGTGTTGCTGATGGCTGAAGAAGAAAAGTGTTGAAGTTGGTGAATTTTGCACGGATCTAGTAAGCTTGTATGTTCATTGCACTTCAAAGTGAATGACTCAATTGTGATTCACTTTTTTGAGTGAAATAAAAAAAATCGAGTCTCGAACGGTGGATGCGAAATAGATTATCGCCTAGGTAACGAACGGGGATAACAATGGAGTGATACGTACCTTTGTGCTGCGCCGTGCACGAGAGATTGATTTGCACGTGCAAAAAATTTCGATCTGACGACTGTCGTTGAGGGATGAAAAAAAATTGTCATTTTTTTATCTTCCATTTCCGGCGGATTTTCCAGTTCCGGATTCTGTGCACGCGAATATCTATTTCGAAACTCACTCGCACATTCACGGCAAGGAAAGGCATTAAAAATTTCCGAATAATTAAATAACACTTCTCTTAATTTCGTGTTTTAATTGTTTTCAATCTCTCACACGGACTCGTGGTTTGGAGAAGCAGAGGGGCCGCCTGAATATTCATGAGTTTGAAACATCCGCAACGCTAAATCTGGGAGGGCGGCCGAGGTGCCGGAATTGTCACACCACGTGGCGCGCGGTCGGAAAAATGAAAAATCCCCCGAGGGACATACGGCGAGTGTCGGGATTCTTTTTTTTTCTCTCTCTTCAAAACCTAGGCAAATATGGTGCCGCCAGTGAGGACGACGATGAGTTGAGTTGAGTTGAGTGGAGAGAGAGGGAAAAAAAATCATTTGAATCAAATGCCACGAGCAGCAAGCCATGAGTTTTGGGATGGGGCAGAGACAGGACATTATTCCACTTGGTTGAGGCGTTCAACAGAGTGTAGTAGGCGGGCGGAACGGAAGGACATCACACGGATTGGGGGGTGTCGCCGCGTGGGGAGGACCTTCGGGCAGAATTGAGACAATTTTTTTTTCTACGTGCCGGAAGGGGGCTGGAGCGGTAATCATCAAGCGTGACCACGTTGGGTTGTCATCGGATAATATGAGCAGATTTTATTTATGTTTTTTATTCATTACGGTCCTGAGTGGATTATCAGAAGGCCTCGGTAAAATCATACAAAAATACAAAAATACAAAAATACAAAAATACAAAAATACAAAAATACAAAAATACAAAAATACAAAAATACAAAAATACAAAAATACAAAAATACAAAAATACAAAAATACAAAAATACAAAAATACAAAAATACAAAAATACAAAAATACAAAAATACAAAAATACAAAAATAAAAATACAAAAATACAAAATACAAAAATACAAAAATACAAAAATACAAAAATACAAAAATGCAAAAATACAAAAATACAAAAATACAAAAATACAAAAATACAAAAATACAAAAATACAAAAATACAAAAATACAAAAATACAAAAATACAAAAATACAAAAATAAAAAAATACAAAAATACAATCTGGTAATTTTGGTAATGTTATTTTGGTCCTTTTGGTCATTTCGATCATTTTGGTCATTTCGATCATTTCGGTCATTTCGATCATTTTGGTCATTTCGGTCATTTTGGTCATTTTGGTAATTTCGGTCATTTTGGTAATTTTGGTCATTTTGGTCATTTTGGTCATTTCGGTGATTTTTGTCATTTCGGTCATTTCAGTCATTTTGTTCATTTTGGTCATTTCGGTGATTTTGGTAATTTTTGTCATTTCGGTCATTTTGTTCATTTTGGTCATTTTGGCCATTTTGGTCATTTTGGTCATTTTGGTCATTTCGATCATTTTGGTCATTTTTTTCATTTTGGTCATTTGGTAATTTTGGTAATGTTATTTTGGTCCTTTTGGTCATTTCGATCATTTTGGTCATTTCGATCATTTTGGTCATTTCGATCATTTCGATCATTTTGGTCATTTCGATCATTTTGGTCATTTTGGTAATTTCGGTCATTTTGGTAATTTTGGTCATTTTGGTCATTTCGATCTTTTTGGTAATTTTGGTAATTATGGTCATTACGATCATTTTGGTCATTTCGATCATTTTGGTCATTTCGATCATTTTGGTCATTTTGGTAATTTCGGTAATTTTGGTCATTTTGGTCATTTTGGTAATTTTGGTCATTTTGGTCATTTTGGTCATTTTGGTCATTTTGGTCATTTTGGTCATTTCGGTCATTTTGGTCATTTCGGTCATTCTGGTCATTTCGGTCATTTTGGTCATTTCGGTCTTTTTGGTCATTTCGGTCATTTTGGTCATTTCGGTCATTTTGGTAATTTCGGTAATTTTGTTCATTTTGGTCATTTTTGTCATTTCGGTCATTTTGGTCATTTTGGTCATTTTGGTCATTTCGATCTTTTTGGTAATTTTGGTAATTATGGTCATTACGATCATTTTGGTCATTTCGATCATTTTGGTCATTTCGATCATTTTGGTCATTTTGGTAATTTCGGTAATTTTGGTCATTTTGGTCATTTTGGTAATTTTGGTCATTTTGGTCATTTTGGTCATTTTGGTCATTTTGGTCATTTCGGTCATTTTGGTCATTTCGGTCATTTTGGTCATTTCGGTCATTCTGGTCATTTCGGTCATTTTGGTCATTTCGGTCTTTTTGGTCATTTCGGTCATTTTGGTCATTTCGGTCATTTTGGTAATTTCGGTAATTTTGTTCATTTTGGTCATTTTTGTCATTTCGGTCATTTTGGTCATTTTGGTCATTTTGGTCATTTTGATCATTTTGGTCGTTTTGGCCATTTCGGTGATTTTGGTCATTTTGGTCATTTAGGTGATTTTTGTCATTTCGGTCATTTTGTTCATTTTGGTCATTTTGGTCATTTTTGTCATATTGATCATTTTGGTCATTTTGGTCAGTTCGGTCATTTTGGTCATTTTGGTCATTTCGGCCATTTTGGTCATTTTGGTCATTTTGGTCAATTTTGTCAATTTGGTCATTTTGGTAATTTTGGTCATTTTTGTCATTTTGGTCATTTTGGTCATTTTGGTCATTTTGGTCATTTTAGTCTTTTTGGTCATTTTGTCCATTTTGGTCATTTTGGTTATTTTGGTCTTTTTAGTCATTTTGGTTATTTTGGTTATTTTGGTCATTTCGGTCATTTCGGTCATTTTGGTCATTCTGGTCTTTTTGGTCATTTTGGTCATTTTGGTCATTTTGGTCTTTTTTTCATTTTGGTCATTTTGGTTATTTTTGGTCATTTCGGTCATTTTGGTCATTTTGGTTATTTTGGTTATTTTGGTTATTTTTGTTATTCTTGTTATTTTGGTTATTTTTGTTATTTTTGTTATTTTTGTTATTTTGGTTATTTTGGTTATTTTGGTTATTTTGGTTATTTTGGTTATTTTGGTTATTTTGGTTATTTTGGTTATTTTGGTTATTTTGGTTATTTTGGTTATTTGGTTACTTTGGTTATTTTGGTTACTTTGGTTATTTTGGTTATTTTGGTTATTTTGGTTATTTTGGTTATTTTGGTTATTTTGGTTACTTTGGTTATTTTGGTTATTTTGGTTATTTTGATCATTTTGGTTATTTTGGTCATTTTGTTCATTTTGGTCATTTTGGTCATTTTGGTCTTTTTGGACTTTTTGGTCAATTTGGTCATTTTGGTCATTTCGGTCATTTCGGTGATTTTGGTCATTTTGGTCATTTTGCCTATTTTGGTCATTTAGGTCTTTTTGGTTATTTTGATCATTTCGGTTATTTCGGCCATTTCGGTCATTTTGGTTATTTTGGTTATTTGGTTACTTTGGTTATTTTGGTTACTTTGGTTATTTTGGTTATTTTGGTTATTTTGGTTATTTTGGTTATTTTGGTTATTTTGGTTATTTTGGTTATTTTGGTTATTTTGGTTACTTTGGTTATTTTGGTTATTTTGGTTATTTTGATCATTTTGGTTATTTTGGTCATTTTGCCTATTTTGGTCATTTAGGTCTTTTTGGTTATTTTGATCATTTCGGTTATTTCGGCCATTTCGGTCATTTTGGTCATTTCGGCCATTTTGGTCATTTTGGTCATTTTGTTCATTTTGGTAATTTTGGTCATTTCGGTCTTTGGTCATTTTGGTATTGTTGCTAGTTTTGGCATTGTTGATCATTTGCGTCATTTTGGTCATTTCGGCCATTTTGGTCATTTTGGTCATTTTGGTCATTTTGGTCATTTCGATCATTTTGGTCATTTTGGTTATTTTGGTTATTTTGGTTATTTTGGTTATTTTTGTTATTCTTGTTATTTTGGTTATTTTTGTTATTTTTGTTATTTTTGTTATTTTTGCTATTTTTGTTATTTTGGTTATTTTGGTTATTTTGGTTATTTTGGTTATTTTGGTTATTTTGGTTATTTTGGTTATTTTGGTTATTTTGGTTATTTTGGTTATTTTGGTTATTTTGGTTATTTTGGTTATTTGGTTACTTTGGTTATTTTGGTTACTTTGGTTATTTTGGTTATTTTGGTTATTTTGGTTATTTTGGTTATTTTGGTTATTTTGGTTATTTTGATCATTTTGGTTATTTTGGTCATTTTGTTCATTTTGGTCATTTTGGTCATTTTGGTCTTTTTGGACTTTTTGGTCAATTTGGTCATTTTGGTCATTTCGGTCATTTCGGTGATTTTGGTCATTTTGGTCATTTTGCCTATTTTGGTCATTTAGGTCTTTTTGGTTATTTTGATCATTTCGGTTATTTCGGCCATTTCGGTCATTTTGGTTATTTCGGCCATTTTGGTCATTTTGGTCATTTTGTTCATTTTGGTAATTTTGGTCATTTCGGTCTTTGGTCATTTTGGTATTGTTGCTAGTTTTGGCATTGTTGATCATTTGCGTCATTTTGGTCATTTCGGCCATTTTGGTCATTTTGGTCATTTTGTTCATTTTGGTCATTTTGAGGAACAGCATCGTGCCTCTTATGTTGCCATATCAGCACTTTGACGTTCAATTGCAGCTCAAAAACGCGTTTTCAACTGAAATCAATTATGTGATAAATAGTTCGATAAATGTTCAAAGTGATTTAACTTTCAGCTATTTAGAAAAATAGGAAAAATCTAAGTGAAACATTCCCAAAATTTTGATGTTTGGAATTTTCTATTTCTTGATTTTCTAATCTTTGTTATTGAGTTTGGAATTTTTGATTTATTTTTTTTATATTTCAATAAAAAGTATTCAAGTTACCAGCTCTTTGAAATTTCTCTCAAAAAATATATTTAGGCTCTGACCAGTTTTATTCACACAAATCCCAATTTTTTGCTCCTATTTTTCCACCAAACTGCCACCATTGCACCCTGAAAACGTTGCAACTTTTCTACTAAATTAAACTTCGAAGTGTTTGACCAAGTTTACCGCCAAACGATGGCCGGATGGTGACTTTTTTTTCGTCCAATTCTTTTTTCTGTTGATTTTTCCTTTCATTCGGTGTGTGTGTTCGATGCCAATAAATTTGGCGCCATCTCGGAGGACGGCTCGCTCGTGCCGACCAATCTAGTGATCCGTGAATAATTTTTCACGTGAGTGCGACGCCGACCGCGACACGGTGGTTGATGACAACGCCAACGGTCCTAGTTTGCCATGGTCGAGCGGGGGATGATTTCACTCAATTAATCTTGTGCCACGTGGTGAGGGGGACAATGGTGCTAGGATTTTGGTGGGCAATTTAAATCAATTAAAATGTGATTGATGGGTCTAGTATTAGTAGGGATCGTTTTCGGACGTTTCTTGTTTGTAGGAAAAGTGTCATTAACGATGCCATTTTTTATTGTGATTTTCAGAAAAAATGCAGGGAAGATTTTCTTTATTTTAATGTTTGATTTATTTATGAAGAAAAAGTGATATTTAGTTCAAAATGGCAACGCTACTCATCGTCATGGTCGTCGTCATCCTCGTCATCGGAGTAGATGCTCCGTTTGACTCGAATGTTCCGACGAGTGGCTTCAATACGATCAAGCACGGCGTCGGAAAAGTCCGCGGACAGCTCTTCTAGCACGCGGCAGTACCGCGTGATGTACCGGGCGGATTCATCCGTGACGCAACGTAAAAACACCAGACTCAGCTTCTTCAGGAGCTTCAACTTTTTGCAAAAATCACGCACCACGTTATCGTCCAGATATCGGAGGCCAAACAGATGCAGTTCCTCCAGCTTTGGGCAATGATTGAATACTACGTCCAGCAAGTAGATGGGATAGTGAATGCTGTCCAGCGTCAGTGAGATCAAGTTGGGGAAATTTCTCTGAACCACCTGACAATAGTCCAGGCTGCAATCATCGAGGTGCAATCGAGCAAGTTTCGGAGATTGATGCAGAAATTGGAACACGTCCTTCGTTTCCACATTCTTCAAAACGAATTGTTCCATGCTTGGGCAGCTGTGGCTGAGGAACGAGACTTTGGCAACAGGATATACGTTCGAACCAGTAATCTCCAAGTAATCAAGGAGCGGCATGGTTGCCAGGAAGGACACTTCCATTGGACCGGGCACGATCAGCGCCAGTTGCCTCAGCTTGGGCAGCAATCGGCCTGTTTCGGCAAGAATCTGCAACGATTAAAGAAGGTTAACTTCATTGCCAGTGAACTCTCATCCGAATCTCACCTCTGCATCGTTCGTCGTAATCGTCAGAATCTCCACGTGCGGCTGCATCCGGCAAAACCTGGTCCACAACTCAAGATCGTCCGGAAAAGTTGCGTTCAGAGATACCAGCTTAAGTCGCAACTCCTTCAACTGGCAGAGTCCTTCCATGATGTAGGGCTCCCTGGGCAGCTGAAGATTCCGCAGACTGGCCTGCATCGTTCGGATCCACTCCAGAACTTCCACTTTCTTCGATTCGATGTTGATCCCAAGGTCGAGTGTTTCCAAACACGGTGCCATACGCTCGAATCCGTTCAAAACGTGATCTTCCGTCTTATCACCAACGTGATCAAAAAACAAGTACGTAAGACGATTCAGGCGAAATTCCGGCTCTGCGGAACCGGTGAATCGCAGAAAATTCAAAACCAAACTCTTCAGATTCGGAGTAAGCCGCAGCATTCCAAAAAGAACCTCCACACTCAAGTCACAGTCAATCAGATGCAGTTCCGTAAGCCTCGGAGCGATGTCCCGGAACCATGCTCCAACTCCCTCGATCCTAAACTTCCGCACCACCACTTGCGTGACCATCGTGTTCAACCCGGGCGGCGCGTAATCGCGCGTCATCCGTCCCTGGCGTCCCCGGCCAGTTACGCAGAAATGAAACCGACCCATCAGCGCGGGACTGCCGGAGATGACATCGTTCCAGTGGTGGCAAATCAGCCGCAAACGCAGCAGCTGGAAGCCGGGAATGAAGCGGAAGATGTGCTCCCAGATTTCCGGGGGAAGGTGAACGTTTGCGAGTTTGGGACGTTTCGCGCTGCGGTGTGGTTGCTGTCGTGGTGGACGACTTCCGGTTTTGGAGCTCATGTTGGGGTGGCGATTACTTGATTTTCGTCTTCCGGTGTAAACAAACAAACACTGTGCATTAACGTACGCGAATTTTGACGTTTTTACCCAATTTGAACAGCTTTTCATTTTTTGCAATTTTGAGGTTGCAAAGCAAATCGATTGAAAAGTCACTGCAAGCCACCCAAAATTGAGTAGGGCACTCGAATTCAGTTTCGCTGTGGTAGTTTTGTAAGGTTTTTTGATTTTTTATTTACTAATTAAAATTGGTTTAAAAAGAATGCACCAAATAATTTTTCTTTTATTTTTAATTTCTTTTTTGTATATTTTTATTTTTCTTATTAAAAAAAAAGATTAATTCAAATCGTTAAATAAAATTTAGACGTCTGGAACCGTTTTGTTTTGATTTTTTTAATTCTTTTTTATTTATTAAATTTTTAATTACTCTTAAAAATTTAAATTTCGGTAATTTTCATTTCATGATAATCGTTTTATCTTTTTTTGTTTTTGAATTTCTAAAACTTTTTTTTAGTTTTTTCGGAATAAGGGGAAATTACTACACTAGTTGTAACTTATTTATCCACCGCATTACAAAACGTTATTGACAATCAATCAACTCGCTTTTCATTAGTTCTGACTTTTTCAAACTTATTTGTAACCTAAACTAGTTTGTAACAAGCACTATTGAATCAAACGCACTTTGAAACATCTCTTGTGCACCACTTTGAAAAAAGCCGTAGAATAAATCAAACAAAATAGAATAAAAACAACTGCAGTTTTGGACCTTATATGTCTGATTTCCAGCTGGCCTCGACTGTTGTTGATCCAACCCTGCACAAAGCGTTAAAAAAGGGAGAAGTTCTCAGTTCTATTGTCGGTTTGTTTACACACTTCTACTTCTACTTCTACGTTACCGACTCAGCTGATTGGTTGGGGAAGTTGATTTTTTGATTAAATTTGCGTTGTTCAGAATGCGATACCAGATGTTGAAATGGTTTACGATGATGATTTGTTGTGGTTCCTGAGCCTGTGTTTTCACGCCTAATTGGGAAATGTTTTATTGGAGTAATTAAACACCTCTTAGTTCTGTCGCGTATGAGATAGAGTCTTAATCGAGGTCTAAATGTAACCTTTTGGTGAATTTCATCCGCTTGAAGTTATCGGATACGTTTATTATTATTTAAGAGGAAAAACACATGAAAACAAAAATAATGCTTAAATACATTTATTAATTGATCTTATTTCAACACCACAAACACAAACACACACAAACATTCTTAGCCTGTTGTGAGGAAAAAAAGAGCCTGTAATGTCCGCGGCGTCCTGGTGTCTAATCACTTGATCCGTTCCGGAATATCCAGCCTTGAAATCATTTGTTGTAACCTTGTAACTGGCAAAGCCCGAAGCTGGAGGTCTTCAAAACGGCCATTGTTTTGATTGCAAAGCTCCCACGTTGAACGCCATAAACATGGTTTTATGCGTCCTGAAAGATGAAGGTTTATTGACAATTTGTTCAAAACTCGTAATTATGTGGGATACAGTCTAGACCAAGGGGCAGAAAACTCCGTTGAACTTTACTTATTATATTAATAAGTATACTAACGTTCGTTATTATATTAATACTTTCCCACCCTGAATATATACACCTTTAATAGAAATGTCATAGCTGACATAAAGAAAAGTCAGATTTTTGTTGATGTTTTTGTTTACCGTTGACCGTCGTCGGTCGACCGTTTCCGCTTGCAAGCGGCATGTCTTACAAGCCAGGTTCCCATTCGATTTCCACCCAGGCTCTTCACGTCGAGAACGGTATGTGGTCAACTTTGAACTCTGTTCCAAGTATCTAACAGGAAATACTCACAAATCGTTCAAACTCGCCAACTGGAAGCTGTAACTTTGCCATCGCCGGAGTACATGCGATTGCCGGAAGATGGATTCCGTTGTAGCTGGTTCTGTCCTGAACGGCATGACGGAATTTCTGCCAATCGTACCTCGAACGGCTATAATGTCAGTGCCAAAGGAACAGCCTCATGAGCGCAACACTAGTAGGAGGAGAAGGAGGGTGACATTTTCTGAAGTGTTTACATGCCAACGCAAGTGCCTGTCTGACGGTGGAAATTCGGTCAATCGAGCCTGATCGGCCACGGCGGCTAGCCAAACAAAAGTGGCCAGCTAATGTGTCAAGAGTCCCTACCGAAGATGTTACCCCAGACACGGTCAATTTGGAGACGGATATTGAAGCCAGTCAACGTGCCCTGACATCTAAGGTAAATGAGCACGATAATGTGTTGAGGTCAAGGTTGAGGTCCAAATCAGGTCCACAAATATCGCGGCAGAACGAAACATCTCCCAACCCGCCCCTCGAACGGTCTATGATTATAAAATTGTTTTATTATTCAATTGTGCTTAAAACTAAATATTTCAATCAGCTGATAAATGAAAACAAAAACAATCCGCTTGCACTGTCAAAATCAAGGTGCTTCAAGCGTTGGTGAGAACTTATGTTTGACATTTCGTTAATATATTAAAAAGTATATTAAAACTTCGTTATTCTACCAAAATGTTCTAAATATTTTTGAAGTTTCCTCCCCCTTGGTCTAGACTCGATTATGTGAAGGCCTCGGAAAAATTTCACTTCGGATAATCGAAACTTCGGATTATCAAATCACGAATCACTGGCAGCGTTGTCAGTTTTTCGAAAAAAAACATTACAATGTTGCTAGAGGTTGCTAGTGAAAGCTGGATATCAGCTTTATTTCAGCTTTTACCAGAGCAGTTGTTTTAGAGCAGATTTGTTTTTATCTTAGCTGATTACTGACTAATTAGTTGGTAGATGCTGTTAAGCAACTGATTTATGATTTCTATTCGTGCTGGATGGTTAATTGGGAAATCGACGGTAACATTTCAAAAGGCATCATGTACACAGCAAATTCTAATGTTCGTTTTCAGTTAATATTTACTGAAAACTGCACATTTCCAGTTAGTTTTTCGCTGAACTTCAGTAAAAATTTGTATGGAGCTGTCAATGTTTGCTGAAATTTCAGCAAGTTTTCATTTACTGAAAATTTCAGTAGTGCAGATTTCAGTAAATTTAACTGAATTCAGTAATGAGAAATTGGTGTGTACATTTTGACACTTTCTGCTTTCAGCTTTCTAGCAGAAATGTTCCACCATTCTAGCAGAATTGTGGCAAAACCAGCTCTGTTAGAATATTTCGTGACTTGCACTGTAACTGAAAATCGCACTTTGCTGAGTAAGTTTTCACACTTTTTCATACGATTTTTTCAGTTCAACTGCGATTACAATTTTTTGTGTAATCGCAGTCGAACTGAAAAAATCGTATGAAAAAGTGTGAAAACGAACTCAGCAAAGTGCGATTTTCAGTTACAGTGTGCTGCTATAGAGCTTTATGACGTTTCGCGTACACACACTAGCGCACCATTTGATTTTGCTGGCCGGACAAAATTTAACCTCAATCTTATTCGTGTACGTACACGCAATCGAGAAATTAAAAGTGAGAGTGTGTGCGTGCAACATGGAGTTAAACTTTTTGAAAAGCCTTGGTAAGCTTCACAGCAACTGCACAGAAAGTTTAACTCCATGTTGCGATTTGACAGCTCGATACATGCGCACGTAGATAACTCTATTAGCCCAAGTAAAAAATGAAGTTGCTCAGATCAATTTTTGCATGCTTTCGTCAAAGCAGAACCTAGTCAGAAATGGGTAATGGAGGCATCTGTCAGATTTGATTGAATTTCACTCAGAATTCCACGGAAACTGAGTGATATTCACACAGATCTGAGTGAAATACACTCAAATTTGACAGATGGTCCCTTATTCATTCCTGAGCAGGTTCGGTTTCGACGCAAACTAAGTTATTTTAAACGTGCATGTAGACATTGAGGTGCCTCCGATAAGCGTGTAGTTTTGGTTGGGTAAAATGTCATCTTTTTGTACAACTTATCAGAACAGTATATTTTTTGAAATCTTCACTCAAAAGACGGCGGAAGTCAGATCCTGCAGCACCCCGAATCAATCAGAAAACACCCCATCATCATGAGTTCCGGATGTCATCCAGCTGGCCAACAACCCCTCAACCATCAAGCTAAAAGTGTCACCGCCGTCATTCATCTCCCGCCAAAAATCTGGGAGCACATCTTCCGCTTCATTCCCGGCTTCCAGCTGCTGCGTCTGCGGCTGATTTGCCGCACCTGGAACGATGTCATTTCCGGCAGTCCCGCGCTAATGGACCGATTCCACTTCCGCATAATTGGGCGTGGACGTCAGGAACGAATGACGCGCGAGTACGCTCCACCTGGGTTGCATCCAATGGCCACCAAAGTACTGGTGCGGAATTTCGGGATCGACTGCGTCGGAACCTGGTTCCAGGACTTTGCTCCGAAGCTGACGGAGCTGCAGCTGATTGACTGTGACTTGAGTGTGGAGGTTTTGTTTGAGATGCTGCGGCAGGTGCCGAGACTGAAGAAATTGATTTTGTTCTACTCGCGGTTCACCGGTTCCGGAGAACCGGATTTCCGCTTGGAACAGCTCCAATCGTTGTTGTTGAACAACGTTAGCTACGGGGCTGATGGCGGTCGACACATTTTGGACGGATTCGATCGGATCTTTCCTCGCTTGAGCGATCTTGGCATTGCGACGGACATTGAATCCAGGAAGGTGGAAGTTCTGGAGTGGATCCGAACGATGCAGGTCGGTCTGCGGAATCTTCAGCTGCCCAGGGAGCCTTACATCATGGAAGGACTCTGCCAGTTGAAGGAGCTGCGACTTAAGCTGATATCTCTGAACGCAATATTTCCGGACGATCTTGAGTTGTGGACCAGGTTTTGCCGGATGCAGCCGCACGTGGAGATTCTGACGATCACGACGAACGATGCAGAGGTGAGATTCGAATGAAAGTTCACTGGCAATGAAGCTAACCTTCTTTAATCGTTGCAGATTCTTTCCGAAACAGGCCGATTGCTGCCCAAGCTGAGGCACCTGGCGCTGATCGTGCCCGGTCCAGTGGAAGTGTCCTTCCTGGGAAGCATGCCGCACTTGAAATACCTTGAAATCTCTGGAATTCTTCATTTCTCCTTCGACCAAGTGTCGTTCCTGAACCACAGCTGCCCAAATCTGGAGCAGTTCGCTCTTAAGAATGCGGCAACGAACGATCTGTTCCAGTTCCTCCGGCGATCTCCAAAACTGACCCGAATGAACCTGACCGATTGCGATCTGGACTGTTTCGAAGCGGTGCCGGGAAATTTTCCCAGCCTGAACTTTCTGATTTTGGACAGCGTTGACTACCCAAACTATCTGATGGACACGTTTCTCTGTCGCTGTCCCGTCCTGGAGGAGCTGCACCTGTTCGGCCTCCGATATCTGGACGACGACGTGGTTCGCAAGTTTTGCAGCAAGCTGAAGCGGCTGAAGAAGCTGAGCCTGACTTCGAACCGTTGCGTCACGGATGAATCCGCCCGGTACATTATGAAACACTGCAGCGTGCTGGAAGAGCTGTCCGCGGACTTTTCGGACGCGGTGCTCAATCGGATTGAAACCACCCGCCGGAACATTCGCGTCAAGCGGCGCGAATGAATTTAAGTTTAGTTCTTACAAAGTTCAATGTTACTTCGAAAAATAAATAAAATCAGTCATAGTCTAATATCTTTTTTGGGATGAGATTCGTAAATTTATTTGCACTACCACGTCTTAATCACTGCCGTACAATACCGTAAAATTGGAATTTAGAATGATTTTTTTTTGCTCAAACTAACCACACAGATTTAAAAAGGAGAAAAAATTGTTTCATTCATCGCAAGGAACTTGAAAATAAAGTAAAATAATAATACATCAAACTAATCAGCCCTGCCGTTGTGCTGCACCTCGGACGAAGCGTCAAACCGGACCGACTTCCGACCGACCCCGGATCGATCGCCCTTTCCCTTCTGGTCGTGGTGACTCGACCCGCCGGCGTTCGTTTTGGACTTTTCCTGCTCCAGCTGGACGTAGAGGGCACTCAGCTCGGCCGACATGTCCTCCTGGGTCCGTTTGAGCTTTTCAATCTCCACGAGCAGATCGGTTTTGTCCTTCATTTCGCCACTCTTCAGCACCGAGCAGATCTTTTTGTACTTGAACCGGAGCGTGGCCAGTTCCGCCTTTAAAGCTTCGTTTTCCGCCTTGACCACGTCGAGTTCGCTCAGCGGAGCAGAATCCGCCGGCTTGTCATCGTCGTCCGAGCCGGTCTTCTCGATCGGGTACTCCCGGTTGGCCATAATCTCCTTGAACTGCTCCTTGCGGATGATCTGCTTGGTTTCGCGGTCAATCTGCTCGAAGAAGGTAAACTTCCGGTTGTACTCGACCTCTTCCTCTTTGCGCTGCCGCTGGACCTCCTTCTCGCTGGTGTCCCTTTCGACCTTGGTTTGGAACGCCTGCAGCGACAGCGGACGGCTCTTTTTCGGCTTGGCAGCGGCCTTGGCTTCCCGCTCCGATTGGACATATTTGACCTTGTTGGCCTCAAAGTCAAGCTTGGACAGCAGCAGCGCCTGTTCCAGGTCCTTTTCGTAGTGCGTTTCCACGATTTCCGTGTCCTTTTCCTGCCATTTGTTCCACTGCTCGGTTTGCACCTCGGCGCTGACTGGCTTCTTGGGCTTTTTCTAAAAATAAACACACAATTTTTAACCAAACCCAAATCACAAAATTTCACGCCCTTACCGGCTTTGGCTTCTTTTGTTGTTGCTGGTGTTGCTTTTGATTGCCGCTGCTATTCTGAGAGGACGAAGCGCTGGATTTTGCCTTCTGCTTGGGTCGCACAAAGTCGTCGTCGTCGTCTTCGATTCGCAGCCCCGCGAACCGGGAGGGGACAATCGAAACCATCGCGGATTTACGGATTTTTTAGAGAAACAAAAAAATGGACTCCCGAAAAGGCAGTTGTTTTGGAAACTACAGCGAAAAGATAAACAATTTATTTGACAGAAGTCAGCGAGATGGAAACCGGTATAAAACGCTGAAGTGGGTTGAGTCAAAAATGGGTAAAAATATCTAGACTGAAATGTTTGCTGACGTAAGCGCCATCAATAAATGGGTCCTAAAATTGGGTACTAAAGCCCTGTGCCAATTTTTATGTACAACGGTAAAAAACACGATTAAAAACCATTTCTGATCACTTTTTTTCATTTTAATGCAAATTTTTTTTTTGACAAGACAACATTTTTTCGATGGATCAACTATGGTCCCCTTGGAACGAGCTGTCAAGTAGGAGCTTTTCTGTCAAGAAGGACCGCGAGGTTAATTTTTCAAAATTGATTTAAAAATCCATTTTAAACTCTTTGTGCTCGTACAAAGCGTCATTGTACTCAGAAAAATAAGCTTTATCGCTGTAAACAATAATATCAGCAATCTAAGCTTCATTTTAGGACCCAATTAAGCTTAAAGTGGGTCCTTGTGTTGAAGCTTCGTGTTAATTTTTAAGTACAACGGTAAAAACATGTTTATGATCCGCAGACATGTAGAATGCATTCTGTCAAGAAAGGACGCAAAGTAACATTTCAAAAATCTTTTTTAAATCCTTTGCGGCCACACAAAAGATTAACGTTCTGAGGAAAACTGAAGTTGCTGAAAATCCAAAATATTTAAAAGTAATAAAAATAAAAACTATTTATTTATAAATCTCAAAATTATTTGAAAGATGTAAAATTATTTATAAACATGCTATAAATATGCATTCTGCATAAAGGTTTATTAAAAAAAATGATTAAAAAATCCAATTGCAACCCATTGTGGTCGTACAAAGGCTCATCATACTTAAAAAAATAAGCTGACCGATTCTTAGCGAAGCTACACCAAAATGTCACATTTTTCAATTTTCAATATGATTTTTAATATGAAAAAAATCATTTTTATTATGATGCAATAATTGCAATGTGCTTTAAATGCGTTTTCTTACCTTAAAAGCCAAGAACATTGACCAAAAGTGGTCTGCAAGCCATTGTACGGGAGAGGAGTTTTTTCATAAATCTCGCTTACTTTTTCAAAATGTCTTATGTACATAGGAAACCCATGGCTCATTGGTTGTTTTGAAAAAGTAATCTAGAAATCTGCTCCTTTCGTTGTCCCGTCACGAAAAGAAATGGCTGGCAAAAACTCAAATTTTATCCAATTCTTTCAGTTCAAGGAGCAAAAGATTCGTTTTTTAATTTGTGATAATGGGTAGAAGAGCAAAAGTTTTTAAAAATCAAACTGGCAAAACTGTAGCGATTTTTGTAGTGTGCCTTTTAAAAGTCCAGTTTTACGATGTTGTCCCGTCACGCTACATTTTTATTTCAGGGGAAGCACAGGTACTAAATGGTTCATTCTGCATGATATTTGTTTGTAGGAAAATCAATTATCTTTCCAAATATGTAATAACATTGGTAGGGGAAATTCTCGTATGTTTGGCAGGTTAAGCCCTCGCTCCTAACTCCATCCAATTTGCTGATTTTCACTATTTAAACAACTAATTTTGCAAAACTTTTGATAGAAACTTGCTTGCTCACTTCTTATTGAGCTATTTATCACTCGAGTTCAGCTTAAAACGCTTTTAATTAGTTTTAATTGAATGTCAAAGTTCTGACCTGCCAACATTAGAGGCACGCTGGAATTAGATGCTGTTCCCCTAGGTTTCTTCTTTTATTTTGCCACTACAGCCAAAACGCTGAAAAAAACTTGGAATTTTTTTGAAAAGAGCCGAAGAATCGGTCAGCTATCGTTGTGACCAATAAATATCAGTAACTTAAGACTTATTTTAGGACCCAATTTTGAACACTCTATTAAACGGAATGTCTAAACGAACAATTCTAGAGTGTTTTTCAAAAAGTCCAATTAACATATGAAAGAAAAAAATAAATAATCAAGTTTGAATTGAGAAAAACCCGTAAAACTCTACCTTTTTAAATCAAACTCACAGTTAAATTAAAATGTCTAATTAACAAAAGCATTGACCAAATCAAAAAAGCAATTCAATGTTCAAAAATTGTTAAAATTACATACAAATCCGTATTATGCGTGAAATTCCCTACAAAAATTCCGGCCTGTTAAAAATCCGCGGAGAGGGTCGGAAATCCGTATGGTAAGGAAAAAATACGTACAGTTGGTAGCCTTAATTATAACTGATTCGAATTAGAAATTAAATGTTCTACAAGAAGTGACAATGGAAAACTAAATTTGAGACAAACTTTTCATTTGCCACATCGACGTTGCTACGGAGAGCGAAATTCGACCTTTTTTGGATTTATACAAATTAATAACTCATGTTTTTGCGATTGATGATTGGACCAATAAAAATACAAATAAACATTACAAATGTTCGACCTATCTGCCAAACGTGTCGTATTTCTCGCTAAAAAAATTAAAAATCTTTTGAATTTTTGAAAATTTTCGATGTCTGCTATCGCTAAAGTTTTTTTTTCGCTAAATTTTTTGTTTTCGTCAAATTTTACATTTTTTGAAAACTTTTATTGCAAAACAACTGAACTAGTGTAAAATACATTTTGAAACACTTTTTCTATGCAAATGTTGAAACTATGGCATGTTATTTTGATATTAATATTTTTTTATTTTTTATTTTTTTATTTTTTTAAAAATATTTGCATCGGCTTAATAAATTAAAAATATTTAAGTTAATTAAATTTCCGAAAATGAAATAAAATAGAATACTAAATTCTAGATTAAATTTAAAAAAAGTCCTATCTGCATAGAAAACTCTTAGCGCAAAATATTTAAGTTTCTGAAACATCCGATTCTATTAAACATTCTGAAAATTTCAAAAAAATCTCTGAATAGTAAAAAAAATGAAATTTGGGCTTGAACATAGCCTTTTATTTTGTTTTTATGTATATATTTATATAGCTGTGTTACACTGGTAAACAGCATTACACTTTTTTCAGTTCACTTTTACACACTTGTATGGGATTTTTCAGTTCAAGTATGATTACACACTTTCGTGTAATCATACTTGAACTGAAAAATCCCATACAAGTGTGTAAAAGTGAACTGAACAGTGTGTAATGTTGATTATCAGTGTAGTAGGGATCATTATAAAATCACAAAATGTGCTGAAAATCACTAGCAATCAATGCCTTCTTTGAATAAGAACTTGTTTACTCAAAAATGAGTACTCAAAATTCCACTCCACCAAAAGTGGGTCATACTCATCTCCCATTCACAGTGTACCAGTTTTGACGTAACTTTATACCAGTGCCGCTTTGACGCCGCATCGGGCCGACATCTGTCATCCGGTGAAAAGCCAGCGTCGCGAAAAAGTTTGCTTCGTCGTTTCGGTGCGCGTATTTTTCGGCAAATTCCGTGCGAAATCCGGTTCGTTCCGTTCTAATTTTGGTTGTTCCGTGTCGGGGAAGTGCAGCTCTCAAAAAGGAGCCATGAATCGTCGCCGCGCGTACGAGGACGATGGCGATTTTTACGGTGGTAAGTTTAACCTCGTTACGGCGAGAGAGTTTTTTTTTTGGTGGCCGTGGTGCCAGATTGAATGGATCTTTTTTTTTTGTTTCAGAGCGATCCCGTAAACGTCGCCGGGTGTCCGAGAACCAGGAGATGGAGGAACGGCTGGAGGCGCTGATCTTGAGAGTGGGGGAGAATAGCACTTCGTCGTTGGAGTCCAACCTTGAAGGGTTGGTTTCGGTGCTGGAGTCGGATTTGGGCAACTTCCGGAACAAGATTCTGCGGATTTTGTCCGAGTGTCCGATCAAGATGCCGGAAAAGTGTACGATCTACTCGACGATGGTGGGGTTGATGAACGCGAAAAATTACAACTTTGGCGGGGAGTTTGTGGACCATATGGTGAAGGCCTTCAAGGAGAATCTGAAGCAGTGCAAGTGGGACGCGGCCCGTTACGCGCTTCGTTTTCTGGCCGATTTGGTCAATTGTCACGTCATCTCGACAAATTCGTTGCTCCAGCTGTTGGACAACATGGTTGACGCAGCGAATGAGGATTCGGTTCCGCAGGTTCGTCGCGATTGGTACGTCTTTGCGGTTCTCTCGACGTTGCCCTGGGTTGGCCGCGAGTTGTACGAAAAGAAGGAATCAGCGCTGGAGAATTTGCTGGTTCGGATTGAGGTGTTTCTGAACAAGCGCACCAAGAAGCATCACAACTCGTTGAGAGTTTGGTCGGTTGATGCGCCTCATCCGCAGGAGGAATATCTGGATTGTCTGTGGGCACAGATCCGTAAGCTGCGCCAGGACAACTGGGCCGAGAAGCACATTCCTCGCCCGTACCTGGCGTTCGATTCCGTCCTGTGCGAGGCTCTGCAGCACAACTTGCCGGTGATTCATCCGCCGCCGCACCAGGATTCGTTTGAATATCCCATGCCGTGGGTAGTCTACCGGATGTTCGATTACACAGATTGCCCGGCGGGGCCGATTCTCCCGGGAGCCCACTCCATCGAGCGTTTCCTCATCGAGGAGCATCTCCACTCGATCATCGAAACCCATCACTGGGAGCGCAAAGATTGTGCCGCCCACCTGTTGAACCTGTCCTACAAAGACAAAATCCCGCTCGAGTACTGCATCGTCGAGGTCATCTTTGCCGAGTTGTTCCACATGCCGACGCCGCGCTACCTGGAGATTTGCTACGGATCGATCCTGATCGAGCTGTGCAAACTGCAGCCGTCCAAAATGCCCCAAGTGTTGGCCCAGGCCACGGAAATCCTGTTCATGAGAATCGACTCGATGAACACGAGCTGCTTCGACCGGTTCGCCAACTGGTTCTCGTACCACTTGAGCAACTTTCAGTTCCGCTGGAGCTGGGACGACTGGGACAGCTGCCTGCTGCTCGAGATGGAGCACCCGAGGCCGAAGTTTATCCAGGAGGTGCTGCTCAAGTGCTTGAGGTTTGTTAAACTCATGTTCCAAAAGACAACATTCAAATTCTAACGACTTAAAATCCTTTTCAGATTCTCGTTCCACGATCGCTTCAAAGAGATGATGCCGGAAACGTACACAAAGTTGATTCCGAAGCCGCCGATTCCGACCTACAAGTACACCATGGAGGGTGCCGGTGAGTGACCTTTTTTTGTTTTCTTTGCATGCTGTATCGACTGAGCTAGCCGAGAAGTTTAGCGTCTCTGTCCCTCCGTTTATGTGCTTGACTCTTAGGGCATCTCCACTGCTAGGAGCAAACTTGCTCCTTAGGCTGGATTTTCATGGATCATGCAACGACATCGTAAGCACGAGCATCGAAATTTTTACGATGCTCTTGGATGGCGTTATGACTTAGCTATGACTCAAACCTAAATAACGGGCAGACCGCCATTTTTCCCGCAAGCGTTTCAAGAAGGAACGGTAGAAAATGGGAGAGAAACGCTTGGGGAAACGTCAACACAAAGCAACACGTGCACGGAAAAACCAAAGATAAAAATTTTAGACAAATGCAGGAGAACTTTTAATTTAGAACCATTCAAAATTTATTTCCGGATAGAACAAAATAATATTAATATTAACAATGTTTGGCAGCATTTAGAAGAGCACAACAAAAAAATTCAGAAATTCAGAAATTCAGAAATTCGGAAATTCAGAAATTCAGAAATTCAGAAATTCAGAAATTCAGAAATTCAGAAATTTAGAAATTCAGAAATTCAGAAATTCAGAAATTCAGAAATTTAGAAATTCAGAAATTCAGAAATTCTGAAATTCAGAAATTCTGAAATTCTGAAATTCTGAAATTCTGAAATTCTGAAATTCTGAAATTCTGAAATTCTGAAATTCTGAAATTCTGAAATTCTGAAATTCTGAAATTCTGAAATTCTGAAATTCTGAAATTCTGAAATTCTGAAATTCTGAAATTCTGAAATTCTGAAATTCTGAAATTCTGAAATTCTGAAATTCTGAAATTCTGAAATTCTGAAATTCTGAAATTCTGAAATTCTGAAATTCTGAAATTCTGAAATTCTGAAATTCTGAAATTCTGAAATTCTGAAATTCTGAAATTATGAAATTATGAAATTATGAAATTATGAAATTATGAAATTATGAAATTATGAAATTATGAAATTATGAAATTATGAAATTATGAAATTATGAAATTATGAAATTATGAAATTATGAAATTATGAAATTATGAAATTATGAAATTATGAAATTATGAAATTATGAAATTATGAAATTATGAAATTATGAAATTATGAAATTATGAAATTATGAAATTATGAAATTATGAAATTATGAAATTATGAAATTATGAAATTATGAAATTATGAAATTATGAAATTATGAAATTCAGAAATTCAGAAATTCAGAAATTCAGAAATTCAGAAATTCTGAAATTCTGAAATTCTGAAATTCTGAAATTCTGAAATTCTGAAATTCTGAAATTCTGAAATTCTGAAATTCTGAAATTCTGAAATTCTGAAATTCTGAAATTCTGAAATTCTGAAATTATGAAATTATGAAATTATGAAATTATGAAATTCAGAAATTATGAAATTATGAAATTATGAAATTATGAAATTATGAAATTCTGAAATTCTGAAATTATGAAATTCTGAAATTCTGAAATTCTGAAATTCTGAAATTCTGAAATTCTGAAATTCTGAAATTCAGAAATTCAGAAATTCAGAAATTCAGAAATTCAGAAATTCTGAAATTCTGAAATTCTGAAATTCTGAAATTCTGAAATTCTGAAATTCTGAAATTATGAAATTCAGAAATTATAAATTTATGAAATTATGAAATTCAGAAATTATGAAATTATGAAATTATGAAATTATGAAATTATGAAATTATGAAATTATGAAATTATGAAATTCTGAAATTCTGAAATTCTGAAATTCTGAAATTCTGAAATTCTGAAATTCTGAAATTCTGAAATTCTGAAATTCTGAAATTCTGAAATTCTGAAATTCTGAAATTCTGAAATTCAGAAATTCAGAAATTCAGAAATTCAGAAATTCAGAAATTCTGAAATTCTGAAATTCTGAAATTCTGAAATTCTGAAATTCTGAAATTCTGAAATTCTGAAATTCTGAAATTCTGAAATTCTGAAATTCTGAAATTCTGAAATTATGAAATTAAGAAATTATGAATTTATGAAATTATGAAATTATGAAATTCAGAAATTATGAAATTATGAAATTATGAAATTATGAAATTATGAAATTCTGAAATTCTGAAATTCTGAAATTCAGAAATTCTGAAATTCTGAAATTCTGAAATTCTGAAATTCTGAAATTCTGAAATTCTGAAATTTTGAAATTCTGAAATTCTGAAATTCTGAAATTCTGAAATTCTGAAATTCTGAAATTATGAAATTATGAAATTATGAAATTATGAAATTATGAAATTATGAAATTATGAAATTATGAAATTATGAAATTATGAAATTATGAAATTCAGAAATTTTGAAATTATGAAATTATGAAATAATGAAATTATGAAATTATGAAATTATGAAATTATGAAATTATGAAATTATGAAATTATGAAATTATGAAATTATGAAATTATGAAATTATGAAATTATGAAATTATGAAATTATGAAATCATGAAATTATGAAATTATGAAATTATGAAATTATGAAATTATGAAATTATGAAATTATGAAATTATGAAATTATGAAATTATGAAATTATGAAATTATGAAATTATGAAATTATGAAATTATGAAATTATGAAATTATGAAATTATGAAATTATGAAATTATGAAATTATGAAATTATGAAATTATGAAATTATGAAATTATGAAATTATGAAATTATGAAATTATGAAATTATGAAATTATGAAATTATGAAATTATGAAATTATGAAATTATGAAATTATGAAATTATGAAATTATGAAATTATGAAATTATGAAATTATGAAATTCTGAAATTCAGAAATTCAGAAATTCAGAAATTCAGAAATTCAGAAATTCAGAAATTTCGAAATTCAGAAATTCAGAAATTCAGAAATTCAGAAATTCAGAAATTCAGAAATTTAGAAATTCAGACATTCAGAAATTCAGAAATTCAGAAATTCAGAAATTCAGAAATTCAGAAATTCAGAAATTCAGAAATTCAGAAATTCAGAAATTCAGAAATTCAGAAATCCTGAAATTCTGAAATACGGAAATACTGAAATTCTGAAATTCTGAATTTCTTAAATTATGAAATTAAGAAGTTCTGAAAATATGAAATTAAGAAATTTCTTAATTTCTGAAATTCTGAAATTCTGAATTTCTGAATTTCTGAATTTCTTGATTTCTTAATTTCTTAATTTCTTAATTTCTTTATTACTTAATTTCTTAGTTTCTGAATTTCTTAATTTCTTAATTTCTTAATTTCTTAATTTCTTTATTTCTTTATTTCTTTATTTCTTTATTTCTTTATTTCTTTATTTCTTTATTTCTTTATTTCTTTATTTCTTTATTTCTTTATTTCTTTATTTCTTTATTTCTTTATTTCTTTATTTCTTTATTTCTTTATTTCTTTATTTCTTTATTTCTTTATTTCTTTATTTCTTTATTTCTTTATATCTTTATTTCTTTATTTCTTTATTTCTTTATTTCTTTATTTCTTTATTTCTTTATTTCTTTATTTCTTTATTTCTTTATTTCTTTATTTCTTTATTTCTTTATTTCTTTATTTCTTTATTTCTTTATTTTTTATTTCTTTATTTCTTTATTTCTTTATTTCTTTATTTCTTTATTTCTTTATTTCTTTATTTCTTTATTTCTTTATTTCTTTATTTCTTTATTTCTTTATTTCTTTATTTCTTTATTTCTTTATTTCTTTATTTCTTTATTTCTTTATTTCTTTATTTCTTTATTTCTTTATTTCTTTATTTCTTTATTTCTTTATTTCTTTATTTCTTTATTTCTTTATTTCTTTATTTCTTTATTTCTTTATTTCTTTATTTTTTTATTTCTTTATTTCTTTATTTCTTTACTTCTTTATTACTTTATTTCTTTATTTCTTTATTTTTTTTTCTTTACTTGCTTTTCTTCTTAATTTCTCCCTCTCTTCTAACCTTCAGCCAGAACTATGATGCAATTATCAAATATTTATTCCATAAAAATAAATATGAAAAAAAATCTATTTTTTTCCATGTTTTCAACTTTCCGTGCATGGTAAACCGTACACACTTTGATCTAGCGTACTGTTTAAAAATGTTCTATGTTTATGGGAAACACTCGTATCATAGGTGGCAATCAACATTTTCCTTGAATGACATACATTTCATGCTGTGAAATAAAATCAAAATTCTTTCTTGTTATTTGAAAACGTAAAACCCACTTTAAAATAATTTGAGGTAGCCTATCGCCTCTTTTCAAAACTTTGTCGACATCAACATCAGCCGATTCCATTGTTGCCATTTTGGCATCGGAAAAATCTCATGTGTTTGCCACAAAACGCTTGAAACGCTTGCCTGCTTGAAATATTCACGGAAATATTTCACAGCGTTATTTGGTTTGTGTCCATGGTGTCGGGGCAGCAATATGGCTGACAGGACAGGCATCGAACTACGATGCACTGACATTTTAGCAAAGCATGGTAGTGACTATGCTTTCGATGTCGGTCATCTTACGATGCTCGTGCATCGAAAATCAAAAGTCGGAAAATCACATTTTCGGGGCTTTCCGGCAATTAGTATTTGTTTTTATTGTTCGTACTGCCATGAACAATCAATCTAAACTATTTCACCACTTAACTTGGTCGAAAAATATGAGTTTTTGACCAAATTTGACCACGAGCATCGAAAGCCGCTTTCGATGTCGGTCATCGAAAAATCCATGAAAATCCACCCTTACAGGTTCCTTAAGTCCTACGTTAATTTTAACATACAAAAGGCATACCACAGACCCATTCCCGATTTTGTTTTATTTATGTGTAAAAAAACTAAATTGTCAAGTCAAAATTTTGCAATAGATCAACTATGATCCCCTTGAAAAATCCGTCATAAAAAAAAGGAAGATTTTTAGATATTTTATAAATTTAAAGTTGCTTTTGAATTTAGTAAATTCTGGACAAAAAAATATTTTTTTTGTGTGATATTTTTTGTATGTTTGGTTTTTTTTCTTTTTTTAATGCTTAGGTTTTTTATTGAATTATTGGAAGTCCTTTTGAATATTTAAAGATTTTTAGCTATTTTTTTGTTATTTTTTTGGTTTTTAAATTTTGAACAAAATTCCTAGAAAAAAATAAAAAAAAAGCTAGAATTCTATTTTTTCAAAAGATTTTTTAAAAATATTATTTATCTTTAAGTTCAGAAAATTCCAAAACATTTAAACAATTGATAATTTAAAAAAAACAAGTTCCAAATATAAAGAAAGAAGAAATCATTACAAAATAACTGGGTGCTGAATGGTGGTTCGCAAAACGGCCTCAATTTTGAACTGTCAAAGTGGAACCAATTTACTGTTCGCCAAAAGTAGAGAGTATTGTTATCGAAAATTATTATTTTATTTTTTGATTTTGCAAGAATGAAAAATGTGTGACTTTTGAGGACCTAGAGCTCTAGTTAAGAAATCTTAAGAAAGTGGAAGGTGAGATCGTCATTTTTTATAACTTTGAATGGAAGTTGCGGCTGTCTTTATTGTTTGATTCCGTTTGAAAACCTGGTTTAGTGAAAATCTTCTGTTTGTTGGATCAGTCTCTCTACTATTAGCGATGTTTTTTTAGCTGGACCAGCTGCAGGATTCCAAAATCAGCTAGGGTATTTATCTGCGACATCGCAGAATGAAACTCTCGCCACGATTTTCCAGCAAAATTGCCAAAAAATAGATAAAATAAAACACATACTACTGATTATAAAATAGCTCATTTTCCAGTAAGAAAAAAGTCATGCTAGCGCTTGAACAGCCTCCTACTTTGTAGATGTAAACAAAATGGGATCATTCGAAAATCACGTTACGCATTCTCTCTATTCATCACCCAGCAAAATGATAATCACAAGCAAAATATCTGTAAATTTAATATGCCTCAAAATTAAAAAAAAAAAGTAATTCTTAATTGAAAAAAATATATTGCAATAAAAAATACTATAAATAATAAAAATAAGAATTTAAATATTCGGATAATTTTAAGAATTAAAAAAAATCCGAAAAATCTGGTAATTAAAATACTGAGAATTATAAAAATTAAAAAAAAAATTATATAAATCTAAAAAAAAAAAATCTAAACCATTATATTAAATTGAAAAAGTAAGACTTTAACATATCTTAAAGCTCTAAAAAATAAAAATTTCAAAATTATATAAGGCCGTTAAAAATAATATTTTTGAATTTTGGATGGATGGAAATATCGACGGATTTTTGTTTTCTCGAAAAAAGACTTTTCGTGGGAATGTATAAAAAAACTATGAATTTGAAAAAATCTGATACTTTAAAGAGTTTAAAAAATCGGAAAAATGTGATAATTAAAAATACTGAGAATTATTAAAATTCAGAATTTTTTTTTTCGTGGTACATAATCATTAAACTTATATCAATCTCAAAATATTGAAAATTCTAAAACATCATATCATTATGAACATTTAAAAAATATTAAGACTTTAATACTTCTTACAGATCTAAACATTTCAAAATCGTATAAATTTCAATGATTTCAATGATATTAAAAAAACAAAAACCCAAAAATAAAAAAAAAACAGTAAATTTCTAATGTCCAGAAAAAAATTCTTATTACAAAATATAAAATATAAATTCTTAAAATTCTAAAAAAAAATTTACAAATAAAAAAACTGAATTCAAAAACAAAAAAAAAATGAAATTTTAATTATTTTATAACTAACTAAAATTCTCAAACATCAAAATCATTATTAAATTATAAAAAAAAGCTTTGAACATTCTTATTTAAAAAAATAAAGCGAAGAGTTCCAAGTAAACAAAAAGTAAATTAAAAAAAGTTTTGGGAATTTTAAATTTTTATATAAAAAAATAAATTATCAAAAATATCATAAAATTTTCAAAAAAATCATGAATTTGTTAAAAAACTGTATTTTATGGCTTAAAAAATATACTTAAGTTGCTGAAAATTATGATAATTTCAAACAATCTAAGAATTTTTAAATATTTATGAATCGTAAAAAAATATAAATTGTAAATAAATTATGAATAGTTTTTTATTAGTTGTAAAAAATCTATAAATTGCAAGTACTCCAAAAATAAATATTATAAACATTCTAAAAAAAATCAAAATTCTGAGCACTCTTAATTCGCAATTCGCAATTTTCAGTGTAAGAACGGGCCTTGACCGATCTTATGCACCAGGTTCCCGACGAACACGCACTGCCCTTACACCTACATCTCACCCTTGCTCTGAGTCAGTACGAGCAGCACGCTAGAACACGCTTTGAGTGTTCGTGCCAGGCATGCACACCTTCTTTTCCGGTTACGCATTTTAACTCGGCCGGGGGTGGTACATTAAGTAGGGTTTGATGTAAGTATAAGCGCCTAAACATTTAAAGTGTGCCTATCAACTTTCATTAAAGCAAAAACTGTTTTATTTTTAGTTTGAATTCAAAAACTTATTGTTATTTACTGTGTTTTGTTTTCTCCTGAAATTTTTCCTAGTGTTTAGTCGTGTTTATATGTTGCTATTTCTTTTGTCGCGGTGTTTTGTTACAATTTTTGGTCCTAAGCATTTTATAAAAGTTTTTTTCAAAAGTACAATAGTAATATTTGTGTTAACTCTTTGATCATTCCAAAAATTGAGTAAGGGCTCGAACCTCATTTGTTTGGTGAAGATTGAAAACAATGGACAGTGAAAGAAATATACTATTTGAAGAATCAATTGTAAAAGAAAGATAGTAATTTATTAAGTAGATAATGAAATTAACAATAGTTAATAAAAAGAGGTAACAAACAAGCTTAGATTGTATTAAGTGCAATTTATAGGGCAGATGAAAAATTATTCAAAAAGATAAATAAAGATAAACAAAATTGACATCGCTGCCTAATTAAGGAAAAACAGACAGTTTGTTACAGCAGCATCAATTGGTAAAATAGAGTGGAAGAGCGTTGAAAAATAAGAGAATCAAATAAATAAAATCGAAATCAAATAAAGGATAGTAAACAGAAGCCGCGATAGAAAAAAAAAAGTGAAACAAAATAAACAGAAGATAGGTGGTAGCTGAGAATGAAGAGAAGAGAAACCCCGTTGTGCGATGTTTCAGGTACATCCACAGCAGTTGACTCAACATACTGCGAATCAAAACAATACCGTCTACAATCACAAATTACATCCCTTTCCCACATTGTCGCGCCCCTTTCTTTTAGCCGTCTCGACTTTGACCCGCGGTGGTCAAAGGTTTACGATCCGTTTCCACAGGCCACCAGCTAGGTCATCATGAAAACCAAGCCAACGTGGAGGTAAGAAAATAGGACACTTGCAAGGAACCAGAGCTATACTGTTCTGATCAAGAATGATCTAACAGGACTACGGGCGTAGTCAGTGACGCTCCTTCCAGGATGTTCCTCGCCTGAGCGTCAACTGAAGAGGTATCATCAGAATCATTCGCACTTGGCCTGCAAAATTCTGAGCACTCTTAAAGTTAACAAAATCGAACTTTATTTTTGATATTTTGGAAAATCTAAAACATTAAATCACAATTCAAATTCTCTTAAATTCTAAAATTCTTAATATTTTTGAAATTTTAAAAATACCTTAAGTTATTTATTGACCCTTGCACTGTAACTTGGATTTTGCCCGCAGTTTTCTCTCGCACTTTTGACAACAAGAATTCGAAAAACTAGGCAACCAGTAGTTGTTTGTTTACACTGCCAGTCGCAGTTTCCACCAAACTGGACATTCGCACTTTAAAATTGCGATTGACAGCTGAAAAACAAGCGAGCACTTTGATCATTTTTTAGGAAATTTAAATTTTCCCAAGGCAGTTTGACAAGTCGCAATAGTGCGATCGATAACAATAATTTAGTGCGAAGTCCAAGTTAGTGGGAATTGCGCAATAAATTTCAAAACTTCAACATTTTCAATAAATCCTAAATTTCCAAAAATTAAAAAAAATCTAAACTCAAAAAATATGTCAAAAATATTAAAAAAAGGCAAAAGTTTAAAAATAAAAGAAAACTGCCACTTATAAAACCAAATCATAAACAGAAATAAAAAGTTCTGATAAATTCTTAACATTTTATAAATAATTGAAAATTCTATGAATTATAGTTACATATTATAAAAAATACTTTAAAAAATCAAAAAATTCTTAAAGTTAAAAAAATGAAGATGGAAATTATTTTTTTTTAATGTTGATTTTCTTATTTTTTATTACACATAAAAATTCAAAAACCTTTTAAAATTCTAAAACAGTAAAATTTTAGATTTTTTTTTTAAATTTTGAAAATAAAATTATAAAATAAAAATCATTTTTAGAGTTTTTTTTTGAAAAAGTCCTATAAGCTATTGTGTTTCATATGTTTATAGGACCCATTCAAAAAAAAAAAACTCTAGATTTGTGACTGACCTTCAATCCAACACTTACGAAAAGTGATATTTAAAAAAAAGTCTCCTGGCATCACTAACTCGCTCTGACAAGCTCTGCTTGTGGTGTTGATGGCAGACCGTTCGCCTTGCTAAAACAAATTTTGGCACTATTTTTCCAAGTGGTTAGTCAAAAAATGCTCCAAAGAAGAAAAAAATATATCAGAGGTTCATGGGCACTATTTTTAAATCATGGAAAAAGGCAAATAAAAATAAAAATAAAACATAGGATCTCTGTTCTACCAAATGGTGCACACTATGAAAATTGAAAAATATGTTTTCATTTTGCAGCTCAAATTGTACATCAAAACTTTTTTTTAGGATAAAACATGCTTAAAAGCACAAAAAATCAATTCTTGATTATCATACATTGCACCTTAAAGATGCATTTTTGTCCACTAAAAAAACAAACAATTTAGAGGTGGTAGACTGCCGTTCTACGCATAATTGTCCCATGTCAGTTTTTGACGATTTTGACTTTATGCCATTTTTAAGTTTAGTCTGATGTGTACTTTAAGAAAAACACATAAAATCTGGTACTTTGTTCGGAAACTCATCAAAAACAACACCAAGTCTGTTTGTCCCATCGTTGAACTTCTACGCATAATTGTCCCACCAAGTATTTTCTTACACGGAATCATTAGTTTTACTAAGCATTATGCCTTGTTTACCTGCTGTATAGCAAGAGAATCACAAATAAGGGTGATAAACTTCTAACTGGGGCGATTAGGGACACAGGGTGAATAGGAACCCACGGGACAATTATGCGTAGAAACACAGAAATTGGTCGAAAAATTTCAATCGCGTTTTTCTCAGTTGAACTTTTTTGAACATGGGACAATTATGCGTAGAACGGCAGTAGAGCTAGCAAAAAAAAACAATAGGAAAGAATTTAAAAAAATATTTGACACCGCAATAATCTCTCCTAGAGATACCTTTCTGCTGCTTCTGCGCTGAAGACCGAGAAAGCATACTTCTCATTACTCCTCATTGACATGATGGAAACAAGAGCGTCTATGCGTAGTGTCCTTACTACGAATTTCGAATAACTTATGATTGCATTATCCGGACTTTCTTTCGCAAATCGTCAAACAACCATTTTAGAAATCATAGATTGTCTCTTTATTTTGACACAAACAAAATAACAAATTTTCCTTCACAAAAAAATATTTGTTGTTCAAACTTGTTCTTCCTCCTCCTCCTCACACTATATTTTCACTTGCCTATTGTCTCTCTTTTTAAGCTTGCTTGCTTGCTCGGGGTTTCACTCAAACTTCGCTCACGGTCACGATATTTTTTTTCTAGCTTTCTTCTTCCACTTTCATCCTCTCGAAAAATCTTCACTGCTTTTTTTTTTCAACTCTCGTATAAATAGTTTATAAATTACACATTAAATTAATTTGGTGTCTCGCTCTGTCTATCCGCTGCCTTAAACGCTAGTTCCCTTATAATATCTCTCTCTTCGCTCGCGCACTACACACTACTACACACTAACAGTCGTTTCGCTCCTACTGCTTCCGGTGGCACCTTCGGCGCCATCGCTTGCCGTCCCTTCGACGACCTCTTCGTCTTCACGTCCCTCAACCGTCGTCGTCGTGGCCTGCTCGTGGACGGTGCTTTCCGCGACGACCGATTCGTCGGTTGGCGTTGGCGTCGTCGTCGTCGTCGTCGTCATGGTTGACGCCATCGAAAGGGTCGTTTCCCGCTCGTCGTCGCGACCGATCTCGTTGGTTTGGACGTCGTCTTCGTCCGGTTCCGTGGTTTGGTTGGCGATCGCGCGCGCATGATTGATGATCGACATGGTCAGGTCGTTGAAGCTGGGGGACGACCCCGACGAGATGGCGTCGCTCGCCTCGAACAGGATGATGTTGGTGGCGTTGGTCGCGATGGGTTTGACGGCGGCCTTGATCATCTCGTACGGTGGTGGTGGTTTGCTGGACGAGACGTCGACGAGCGGTTCGGCGATCAGGATTTCGTTTTCTTCGGTGGCGGCGGCGTCCCGCTTGGACTTTTCGTTGCTGGCGTTCTTCAAACTGACGGTGGAGGGTTGCTCGGTTGCTGTGGTTACTGGCTTCGCGGTTGTTGTTGTTGTGGTCGTGGTTGGGCTACTTGATCGCGCCCGTTGGGCTTTGACGTTTCCAGGATGCTGGGAAGCGACGGGGTGTCCGGGTGGCGTTGGACGACGGTGGGTGTAGCGAGATCGTCCGCGCGAAGCGCGCAGTCGGTTCACCTGGTTCTCCAGGCTGGGTCGAGCGGACGGTTGAGGGGCTGCCGTTTGCTGGGTTTGCGGTTTGGTTGCGGTGGATTCGACGACGGCGGTTGCTGCTGCTGCTGGAACGTGCTCGGAAGAAGCGGACAGCTGCTCGATGCTGGCGGATGACGATGTCGAGCTGGATGGTTCGACGCTGGCAGTACTGCTGTTCTTACGGGGTCGCTTGGGGATCCACTTGAGGACGGGCTTCTCGGTGGAGACGCCTGAAGCGGGACTCGGGTACGGCTTGTAGACTGTTTTGATGACCAGCCGGGGTCGCATCGTGGTGATGATGTCGTCGGACTTTTCGTGCTTGTTCTTGAAGTAGGGCTGGTAGTGCGTGAACGGCTTGTTGGTGGTAGCCGTCGTGCCGATTCCGCTCGAAGCCGTTGAAGACGTTGCCGGAAGCGGTGTTGTGGTGTTCGAGGTGGTCGGAGTGGTCAGCGAAGTCGGGAAGGGGGTCGTTGAGCTGGAGTACGGTTGGGTGACGTAGTTCTTCGGCTTCTGGACCTTGTGGTTCTGCTTGGCCGTTCCGTAGTACGTGCCGTAGTCCTTTTCCGGTGGGGGTAGCTGAACGCTCAGCTGGGACTCAGGCCGGTGGGTGGCGTAGTCGGGTCCTTCGCTGAACTTGAGCGGCTTATGGCTGGTGACGGTGACGGAGTGATGGTTCGGGTTCTTCCGCTTGCCGCCGGACTTTTTCGGGATCTTCTTGACGTGGGCAAGCTCGACGACCCGCGACGGTACAAAGTCGTAGTTGTCGTGCTGGCTGAGGTAGTGGTAGCTCTTGAGGGTGGAAGAAATGGGCGTCTCAAGCTGGGGTGGGACGATCGTCGGGGACGGAACGCCCCGATACGGTGTCGATCCGTGCGAGATGGTGAACTTGGGCGTGAAGCTGGTCTTGGTGTAGGACGAAGACGACGAGTAGGGAGGACTGGCGGCCGTCGTGATCGAGATCAGCGGCGTAGTTCCGTTGGTCGTGGACTTGCCATGGTACAGCGGATCCGGCTCGGAGTACATCTTGCCGCTCTCGCTGACCGCTCCCTTCTCGTCGATAAAGTTGCTGCTGCTGCTGTAGTAGCCGGAGGATGTTGCGGCGTGACCGATCGAAGGCGTGAACTCTTCCGCTGCGGTGGCAATAGGAAGGACTGCGGTGGTGGTGGTGGACTTGGGCGTGACTGCGTTTTCTATCCCAAATGATTGAAATTTGGGCGAAGCAGAATCGACTTGGGCACTGCCGGCCGTGTCCGGTTCCAGTGCCGTCACCGGCTGAAAGGCCGGCGCCGTGAACTTTTCCCGCAAACCGGCGGGCGAGGCCTGGACCGTGGGCAACGGGGCGTACCGATGGTTCGAGGCGGTCGTCTGGCTCGACGGTGGTTGCGTCGTTGCGTGCTGGTGATGCTGCTGGTAGTGGTACCGGCCGGATGACGTAGCGGTCGCGTACTTGATCGTGGTGTTGGGAATGCTGTTGGGAGAATAGTGCGTGCTGGATTGATTTGGGTGCTTGGGAGTTACAAAGGTAGTCGAGTGGTGGTGCTGTTGTTGTTGCTGTTGCTGTTGTGGTGCAAGAAAGTGGTAGACCGGGGCCGGTTGCATGATCCTAATCGGAACGGCGTGCAACCCGTTCGGGTCCTGCTGGGTACCGTAGATCTGCGCACCCTGCGACGGAACTAGCTGGAGTTGGACGGGGAACGCGATCGGGGCTTGGGACATTTGGATCATTTGGTTGGGCGCGATCGGGATGTGGTTCAGCATGACCTGACCCTGGGGATTGTACACCGGGATCGACTGGACGAGGTTCTGCGGCAGAGGCTGCATCGGCGGAGGGTTGTTCTGCGGCAACGGGCCGTACGCCTGTTGCGGTTGGATCGCGTAGTACTGCGGCGGAGCCTGTTGAGGCTGCTGAAGCTGCTGCTGCTGCTGCGGCTGTTGGTGATGATGATGGTGGATGTGGGTCGGACGCGTCTGCTGATGCTGTTGTGGCTTCACCTCCTGCGACTCGTGACTCGCACCCCTAAGATCCACAATCTTGCTGTAATCCTGCTCGATGTTGCTCGACGCCGGCGAGTGCAGTTCCTTGATCAACGGCGGACTCGGCGGCAAGGTCGGCGCAAGCGGAGCGATCGACGGACGCTGGAAGTGGATGTGGTGATAAAACTTCGGCACCGACTGGCTCGACGTCGTGAACGGATCCGGAAACTTGATCCTATTAAAGCCACCCCCAAGCCGCAACCCGTTCGAGCCAAAATGCGGCTGCGGTTGGTGAACCACCTTGGGCGTGCTATCCCCAAGCAACGTCTGCAGCAGATACTCCCCCAGCGTGATCGTGGCCTGCGTCGGCCGCCCAAACCGATTCCCCCCAACAAACCCAGGATGGTACGGATACACCGGATCAAACACGGCACGATCCACAAACTGATCGCTCTTCTTCATCATCTGCCCCCCGTTCGGCACCGCCAATCCAAAATACCGCGGATAGTCCTCGTCCCGCACGATGAAGCTCCGATTGACCGTACCGACTTCATCCAGCTGCTGCCCCCTCACGGGAGCCACGGTAAACTTCAGCTCGTACCGATGCCCCCTCTGCTCATCCCGGTGCCGAATCCGTTCGACCTTCCAAAACGCGCTCACATTCCGTCCCCCCTTGTACTGCTGATTAGGTTCATCCTGCACGAAAAAGTACGCGTCGTCGCTCTCCATCTCGAGTCGGCCGTGGGCCAGTTCGACGATGTCGCCGAAGCGGGGTACGGTCAGGTCGACGGAACCGAGGTACGGGGCCGCGTAGATGGCCTTCTGCTGGCGCATGATGTAGAGGGGTTGCTTGGTGGTGGTGGTGGAGGGCGAGCCGTCGAGGGAGGGAGGGCCGCTGTTGGGAAAGAGTGGTGGGGAAAGTTTGTAGTATTTTTTAGAATGCGGTAAAATTTTGACACTGCGATCATAAAAAGTAAACAAAATTATAACAAATGGTCAGATTTGGAAACAGATATTCTTTTAGTCAATTTTAGTTTCGTGAAAAACATGTTTTATCCAGACAACCTAGATGTTCCGTTGATTAAAAAATATATTTTCTCACCTGAGGCATCAAATTCAAATTCTACGATCCACATACCATCTACATTACAAAATCTCTTTTCAGAGTTTTTTTTTCAAAGGCCCAATAAACAAAATATTCATTTTTGGCTTTTTAGGTGTTTTTTGATACCCTTCCCTCGATGCGGTTTCAAGAAACACTCAAAACTAAAATTGAAATGTTGTTTATTAGACCCTTCCCTTAAATTTTCTCAATATTTCACCACCGCCATTTTGGCCGCCATCTTGGATTTAAAATTTCTGAATAATTTTAGATCATAAGATCAAATAAGAACCCAACAATCTTATTTGAGCTTAATGGCCCAAAACAAGAAAACGAATAAAGAACAATATTTTCGTGATTCGATTATCCGAAGTAATTTTTTTCATGAACTTCAGATAATTGAGTCTGGACTGTATTGAGAAAATCATTTGATAGTGGAGCTGGCTCAAGTTTGACAATTTGACGTAAAAAGTGAGGAAATAAAAAAAAAACGAAATTTTGATTATCAATGATTAGGTTATCCGAAGTACATATCTAAGAAACCTTCGGATAATCGAAACTTCGGATGATGAAGGGTTCGGCTAGTCGAAGTTGGACTGTACAGAAATTCCATTTGAAAGTTAAAAATCAACATTTTTAAGTGGCTTCAATAGGTCAGGAGGTTGTTTGGCCCAAATAAAAATAGATGTTTTATTTATTGGCCAGTAGGATGATCGTAGCCAAGTTAGGGTGGTTCCAAAACTACTATTTTGGATTCATAACTCCTCGTAGTGATTAAAAGTTGGGCTTTTAAGAAAAAAAAAAGCTAGCCTGAAGTTTAAAAAAATACATGCTTATATTTAAACAGATTGTATAAAACTTTAAAATTATGGTTTGACAGTATTTCAACAAAAAAATTGACATAAGTTACTCAAAACTTGCAAGTAGGTAGTCCATGAACAAGATTGCACCGCCAACATTTTGAAAATAAACGCGCGGACAAACGAAATATTATAAATATTAACATATTCTGTAAAATATCCATTACTTAACCATTAGCTCTGAAACAAAAAGTCTGGAGTTCTTTTTGAAAAGGTCCAATAGAGCAAATTTTCAGGTTTTGCTCTTTGGGTGTTTTTTAATACCCCTGACTCAAGGCTGTTTCAAAAACACCCAAAAAGAAAAAAATTGAAAATTTGGTTTACACTATTACAGTTATGCTACCATTAAAATTTTGCAAATTATCATTGAATTCATGAAAATATTTTTTCCCAGAACTTCTACGTTTTTCACTGGTCTGTGGTCCCTAAATTCAAAATTTGTTAGACTATTAAAAAGTCACTTTTTGATTGAAAATGCACCTTAAAAAAACGTAGTAATCCAGCTGCGTGTAAAAGGCCCGAGTGTAAAATAAATTTTGCATTATTTGATTAAATTCTATGTGATTTCACACCCTGAAATATGTAGCCATCAATATGGAAAACCTACTTGACCGAAATGTCAAGCTCATATATGCGTTTATCCTATCAATTCCTCATCGGTCTGATGGCCGAGCGGGCTAAGGCGCCAGTCCGTACGGTCGGTGCTGGGTTTGAATCTCGTCGATAGCAACTTGTTTTTTTGTTTACAAAAATTGTACATGCTGCTTGTAATATTAAGTGTCTTTTTTGACGAAGGTGATGTGCATGCTTTTGCATGCGATTTTACCATCGGATTTTCTCTTTGAGTTTTATACAACTTAATCTGAATAATTTACAATTGATTTTACTAGTTTTTTTCTATAAAAGTTTCAATTTAATCAAATAAATTTTTGTTGGTCCCAGATGTTTGAAGAAAATTTTGAGGGCGCCGAACAAAAACTTGAAATAAAATTTGCATTGATGTAATAATTTTTTTTGAAATTTTGTTTGATCATATTTTCGATTTTTTCAATAACACTTTTTTTTTAAATAAAAATATTTTGCGAACCAGATTTTGCACTATTCTAGACTCTAGCGCAAAAGATGCATTTTGTAGTCCCCTTAAACAAATTAAAAAATACGTTTTTTTGTGAATTCAACTTTCAGTAATGAACAGTGAAGTAACATGGTCGAGATTTTTTTTTCACGTTGCTTTCTGAAAAGTGAATATCATTAGCAACAACATTGCCGACGACACCAAATCAGAAAACCAGGTATAAATTTTGTATGACCAGCCCTCAAAATTATTAAGAAACTTGTATGGAAAAACAAATTACGCAAAATGGCTTCTTTTGACAAAGGGAATGCTCTACAAAGTTTCATCCAAATCAAAAAAACTTAGTAAAATGTAGTTAATACATTCACAAAACAATTCATGAATGAAAAAATATAATAAATTTCATTTGTTTACTATAGATATGAAAACAAAATAAAAAGATCTCTGAAGTTTTTTAAAATCTCCAGTAAACATTTTTTTTTATTCTTTGATTTTCAGTGTTTATGAAACCATCGTAAGTCAGGGGTATTCAAAAACACAAAAATGGAAATAATTATTTTAGTTTTACTCTTGAGAATTATACAAAACATTACTTTCATACAACTAGAAGTTGAATGGATCTCTTCAAAACATAAACTCCAGAAACTTTTTTTTCATCTTAATCATCCTTGGAAAAATCGGTAGTTGTGTTTTTTTTGCAAAGGTCCAATAAACAAAATTCTGATTTTTGCTTTTTGGGTGTTTTAAATAATCCTGGCTCAAGATGGTTTCAAATACACAAAAAAAGTTTATTAGAAACTTAAGAAAATTCCACAATTATTCCCTTTTAAAAGTCGTATACACCGAAAAAATCAATATTCTCGTAATTCTGGACTTTTTATTGAAAAGGTCCTATAAACCAGATTTTAATTTTTTGCTTTTTGGGTGTTTTTGAATACCCCTGACTCAAGGCGGTTCTAAAAACACCCAAAAAGCAAAAAATGAAAATTTGGTTTATATGACCTTTTCAAAAAAAAAAAAAAAAACTCCAGAATTGTAATTGTTGTTCATGAAGGTGAGAACCACGAAGGAACTTATTCATGAGTATGGTGCATTTCAAGAATTGTTTTTGAAAAGGTCCTATAAGCTTTTGTGTTTCATATCATGTAGGACCTTTTCAAAAAAAGAAGAAAAAAACCCTGGATTTGCACTATTTAAAAACGAAAATAATTGCACTATAAACGTAAATACATTCCTCCGTGGTTCACGAATTCATGACCACAGTTCACGATGTCGGGAAGTTGATTTTTTTCAGTGTAAGATCTTTTCAAAAAGTTCCGACGATTTATTGTGTGCAAACTTCATCGTGTAAGAGAAAGTGTAACAAGCTAAGGAAATGCTCGTTATAACCCAATAAAAAAGTTTAGAAATCTGTCGGATTTTATTATAATCATCTTATTCTAGGTCTTGACTAAGACTTTGATAATTAAAGTTTTTAAAAACCCTGTTTTTTTATGTAAAAAAATGATTTTAAATTTTTTGATTTTTGTACGTTCTACTCAACTAGGGGCAAGACGAACAACCCTTTTGGGGCAAGAGGAACAATGCACGAAAAAACATGTTAATTTGCTAACAATTGAACTGTTATCACTTAAATACATCAGATTAGAATGTTTTGGAACGTTTCCTTACATTTAAGATTTAGTAATAATATTTTACTATTGTTTTTGATCGTTTTTACGAAAAAAAATTATCTAGATGATAAATAGTAAATTTACATAATATCACTATATTTTAATGGAATATTTTTTTAACAATTGTTTATCTGTTTTTAAGTATTTGTATGTAGTTATTTTCCAATAAAATATGTTGTTGCAGCAATTCGTATTTTTTTTCCATACTAAAAATCCATATGGTACACTTGCCCCACCTGAAAACGATTTTTTAAATGCTATCAACAAAAATAACCAAAAGTTAAATCATACTTTATAATAGGTGCAAGTCATTGGAAAGGACACTACTGATCTAGAAAAAAAAGCATTTTGATAAAATGAGCCTTGAAACGAACCCTAAGCCTTATTTTGTACTTTCCAAATATTATAACAAAACAAAGGTTTTGAAAAAAACTTCATTTAATCTTATGCCCCGTAACGTTTACGTCGTTTTGGCGGTTATGTGGTAATAGAATCAGCTAATTGCATTGCTAGCAACAATTCCTCATACTGGAAATAATCAAAATTGTAAAAATTACGGCCGTACGAGCGATTGTTCCTCTTGCCCCATATGGTCGTCCCCACCTTCCCCTACACACCCCTTCGGAGGAGGCGTTTCAGGAACAACAGAACCACAACCGCCGAACGACATCTCGTCTCGATCCATTGATTTGACGGACCAAAGGTTCTTATTAAACTATATTACACAACGTCGCCATGTCGAACCAAGCCACCAGCGACCAGTGGTGGCGCGAAAGTGGTGAAAAGTTATATCACGGCTCTCGTTGCTGCTATTGGCTATTGTTTTGTGTTGCAACTTGGTCAACAATATGTGGAATTGCGCGGAAGAATCGTTACTTATTTGCATGAGTTGATATCGCGTTCCAGCTGGGTGGTCTCGCGGTTGACCACTACTGCGCGATCTGTTTGATATAGTTAATCAATGGTCTTCCTTGTCACACTGAGATTAAAGTCTCACCTGGTTTTGTTATCATTCAGCGCCAGAAAGACAGTCTCCTTGAGGACATCTTCCCAGGGCACGTGCTGTTGCTGCTGCTGGCGGACATTGTCCTGAACCGAATTACCTCCTCCTGCTCCGGCGGCGTTGAGCTCGTGTGGCCGGTAGTACAAGATTTTGCCCGGGTAGGTCTTGAGCTGGTGGGGCGTCAGAATGATATCACGGTTGTTGTAGTACTGGCAGTGGCTGCCGGTAACGGAAATCTGCAAAGCAGCAAAAAATGTAAAATAATCATTAAAACACAGAAACTATTTAGTGCAAGTCGCGAAGATGCTAATCGCGGGGTGACTTTCGAACTCTGCCGCTGCTGGCTTTGGCGCCCTTGGCTGCGATCACGATATAATTCGTCGACTCATTTTTGTTTTGTTTTTTTTTTTTTGCCGCTGCCACCGCCTTTGCTACTTCTGCTACTGCTGCGGACTTAGTTCTAGTCGAGTGCGTTTTGGGAGTGATTAATTATCGCTGATGGGAACGCTAGCTTGAAAGTCGGACAAATTGGATGATTTTAACTTTAATCACAGACAAGGGGACATTTTCTTATATTTGTTTGGTTTAATTTAGTTTTTGTTATCTAATCAAACCCTATCGAAGATAATCTTTCGAAAGAACCCTGGAGAATTTTGGATTATTTTTTTTTAATGGCCAGCCCTACTGTGTGATGATAACTGCAGAGGTGATTCGTTGAAAAAGATTTACTAACTAAATTAACCAAAACAAATCCGTCCAACTGTCTGTGACCAACTGTCTAGAAAAGGTTGGCCCGAGTGAGCCGTCAGGGGCACTGGGTCGTCGAATTAGTTAGCGCGGAGAGGTGGTTGGTTTCTCACGCAAGTCACCCAGCTGGGGTTGGTCTTGTAAGGTTTGTTTTGGGGGAGTTGAGGGGGCGGTGTAACGGAAACTGCTAGAAATGATGCACTTGACACCGTTGGTGAGCACCGAGGAGAGGCGCTAGTCCGTGGTGGTAGTCCGATTAGGGGATGAGTTTTGTTGGCTTGTTTGGAATTCAGTTAGTGGCTTATTAATAAAGATGTGGCGATGTTTGCTTGATGTTAGAGGCTTGTTTAACACGGGATTTATTAATAATGAATATTTTATGGATTCAAGTCTTCTTTTATTCAGGCATGACAAAAGCACATTATTAAAAAGTAATAATCAATTTGATAAAGTTGAAAATGCACGTGAAAGAAGTTTTTTTTTGTAATCTTAAAACTGTTCAATTTGTTAAATACAGTTTTAGTTACCTTAAATTTCATGTGAACTGAATTGCGTGAGCAATAAATATATCTGCAGTTCACATAGTTTAACCTGATGAAAAGAGTTTGGTCAACTGACATTGACACGATATTTTACGTTTTTTCGAGAAATGAAACTCACTAACGGTGTCATCGCGTGTAGACACATGTGTGTGAATTATTTTTCCATGTCGTTCTTGGCAGTCGTTTTGGTGATTTTATGTCATGTGAACTTTACAGGTAATAAGACACTTTCAAATGCAATTGCAAAATATTAACTAAATTGCAGAGTACGATCTAATTGTGTTGTTACATGTACCAATGAATTCACTTTTTTCAGATTGTTTGGTCTGATCTGTGGCCTCAACATTAAAAAGACCTAAAGTGCACCGATTGAAAATTTAAAAAATAAATTAATTAAATCGTCCGGGTTGCCACTCAGGTCAGGAAATCACAATATTCTCCGACATTCTTAATTTTTTTCCATCAGATTTTAGTAATTTATTTTTACTTTTGAAATGTCTGGTATTTAAGATACTTTAAAGCATAGTCAATTTTGCGTTATTTAGAAAACGTTTCAGATTTGGTCAAGCTTGATCATTACTTGTAATGGTAAAACTCACTTTTAAAAAGAAACATATGATTTTCATCTGAAAATAAGTAAAAATAATGGTTTCACATTGCAGCACTTGCAAATAAATTTTACCATCTTGTTATATGATTTTAGCTCAAAGGATGACAGTTTCAGTAATGAAAAACAACACCAAATTATTATTTGCGCAATTCTGAATACATCTAGAGAATAAAAAATATGGTTAATATTTTGGGCTGTAACTTTTTATTTCCTTGAATTTCCACATCAATGCCTAAAATTTTGTTAGAGAAACAATACCAATTTTTGAATACCATTTTTTTTTTAAGTTGATTTTCAAACAAAACTGATTTTCAAAACGTAAAAAAAGCAAAGCAATCCACTTTAACGACCCCCGGGTCTTTTGTGGGCTCTGTTGCAAGGTTTCTGCTCATTTCTAGGCGTCCGAAGGTTATGTGTGGTGAGTCACCCAAAACCTCTTTTACGTTTTACTTCCCCATCCGATAGAAAGCCAGGAGGATAAGGCGGGAATCGAACCCGCGCCCCATAGCAACTTAGGGATCGACAGCCGAAGCCGCTAACCACCGCGCCACGAGGCCCAACTGATTTTCAAAACGTCCTGACAGCTATTTTCTGCTTTACAGTGATTTTTTTCTATAATTCTTATAAAAAAGCAAGGTTATATTTTATTTTAAGGACATAGAGATAAAAATCTAAAATTTGTTGGATTTGGATTGTAAACCGATTAAAAATGTCTTTGTTAAAAACTAGTGCTTGTTATTTTTTGAAAGCTATCATGAGAAATGAAAATTTCACCTGGACAGAGTCAGATAATGCATAATTGACAACAAATGAACGGAAAAATATATCCAATACCACATTTAAAATATTTTATCGGAAATTTGATCTCTATTCATAAGATAATAGTTTTTTTTCAGGTTATATTTTAAATATTTTTTTGACGGTTATTTATTATTTCATTCTCCCTACTTTTTCAAAAAACCCAAAGAAAAAGTTGAAGATCAGAATATGGTTTGAATATACTTCATTACTATACTTTTTATTTTTGCATACAAATTATGTCAAAATATGTATTTGCTTCTATTTTTTGTAATTATCTTAGGTTTGTTGAAACTTATATTTCTCGAAAAATAATGTTTGTAAATCATTTGTATTCGTAAACAGTAAAAACAATCATGGTAATATTACATCTGGAAAAAAGTACTTCTTTATGTAAAAAAAAAATTGGTAATCCCACATCTGAAAATGTGTAAATTTACCACAATTCTACACCTTCCAAATTTACACATTTTTTACTGTGTATAACCAGCCCGCCCGTGTGGATCAATCGGACCGCGCACTGGACTCACAATCCAGAGGTCGCCGGTTCGAATCCCGCGGCGGGCGCTCTAAAATTCTTAGTGTAAATATGGGTATTCGGCGCCGTCGCTCCGTGCCATACTTTCATACACTTTGGAGCCCAGGGCGGCGAAGTCCTTGTAGATAAAAAGGAAGACACTAGTGGTTGGGGTACTACACGGAGAAAAAAGAGTTCCTAAAATCGTGAACAAGCGTTCATGAAAATGAGAACCCCGAACAAAGTGTTCAAATTTCATGGTACGTTTTTCAAAATCATACCATGGGATTTGAACACTTTGTTCGAGGTTCCCATTTTCATGAACGCTTGTTCACGATTTTGGGAACTCTTTTTTCTCCGTGTAGCAATGGTGGCCGACAGCTATAAAGTCAACTTCGTTTTTTCATAACCAGGGTTACCAGGTTGCCTGATAAATCTGGGAATACCAGATTTTTCAAGTGTCTGCCAGAATAAAGATTCACCCTTCTCTGTGCCAGATATTGACAGATTTTGCCAGATTTTTCATTTTATGCCCATTTTGAACAACTTTTTCATAAAAATGAACGAATTTAATTGAAAATTAAAAAAAAAAAGAATGTGTATTTCTTAAAGAAAGTGCAAATTTATCATTTTTTAAGGCCAAAAATTCGTTAAACCATCTGAATTCTACAAACTTTTGAACAAATTTATATCCTCCCTCCCCTTCACCATTCAGAATTGTTAGATTTTCGTCTGCCAGATTTTTCCAGATTTTCAATCGATACTTTGCCAGATTTTTCCAGATTTTCAATCGATACTTTGCCAGATTTTTTAAAATTTGACCTGGTAACCCTGTGTATAACACCCGTTTAATGTTATTTTCTATGCATTGCTGGAAATAACTGTACTTTTTGCATCGACCTTATATTTAGTTTTGTATTTTTGGTATTTTTATGTGTATTCACAAATGATTTATATAAAAATATCTTTTATATAACATCCCAATTCAAGATTCAAATTTTCCCAAAAAAAATTAAGCGTTGAAAAGGTTTGATATTACCAGGGAGTAAAATATGTGTTGAAAAATTATGTTTAAATGATTTTCTATCAAATGTTTTTTTTGAAAAAATGTGCATCTATCGAAATAAGAATCGACATGGATTTGAATTTCTAAGAATCATAGAAAAAAATCATCTGGGAAGGGGTACATCATTTATGTCAGAATTTTTCCTCTGAAAATGTGTCATTTTAACACTTTTCTGGTGTAATGTCACTTTTTCAGTTCAAATTCAAATAAAATTATTCATAATTGATGTAATATTCAACCTTTCGAAATTTCACCTTCCAAATTTCCTTTTTTTTACTGTGGTTATCATTATACTCAGCATTTTTTATAAATTTGGAAGGTGTAATTATGAAGTTGAATTGTACCTCAATTATGATGTAATTTTACCTCAATTTAGACTGAAAAAGAGACACCTAGGACCTAGGTTTTAACATTTGGATTCAAAAAGGGTTTTAAAATGCATTTTACACGCGTCCTGTTGCTTTCCAATCATTAGTTTTCAAAATATCGCAGTATTGACGGAAATTTTTAGTTTCGTGAAAAAAAATAACTTTTTTTTTTGAAAATTAAAAATGTTTTCTTGTTGGTTTTCAGTTGATTAAACTTTAATTATCATTAAAATTTTGAAGTTTCTCCAAAAAAAAGGTTGCCCCCTGATTATTCAGGCCGACTTTGAAGAGGGGCGGCCTCGTGGCGCGGTGGTTAGCGGCTTCGGCTGCCGATCCCTAAGTTGCTATGGGGCGCGGGTTCGATTCCCGCCTTATCCTCCTGGCCTTCTATCGGATGGGGAAGTAAAACGTCGGTCCATTTGCGTAAAAGAGGTTTTGGGTGACTCACCACACATAACCTTCGGACGCCTAGAAATGAGCAGAAACTTGCAACAGAGCCCACAAAAGACCCGGGGGTCGTTAAAGTGGATTGCTTTGCTTTTTTTTTGAAGAGGGGCGACATAAACTTTGAAAAGTATTTGCAACGCCCTATTTTTTTCAGATAAATTGTTAAATGTTTTTAACTCTCAAAGACCCAAGGCTCTGGACGGTTTTCGATTTAATAATTTGCAAGAAATACATTTCAAGCTAATTTTTAATCTTCAAAATGCTTCAAAAAGAAGAATTCTTAATGTTTTAGAAAATATTGGTTTTGAAGACTTTACTAGTTTCATGTGAATTTTCAAAAAAATGTTTTTGGGGGGTCAATTAAAAAATTAAAAAAAATAAAAATATGAAAAAATTAAAAAAAAAACAAAAAGGCAAAAGATAATGATTTAAGGTTGCAGTTTAGGCGTAACACAACCTTTGGGCAGTAACGGGTTAACTATCACATATCTCCGTTATCAAGTGCTCTTTGAAATGTTAGCGACGTTATGTGAGCAGTTCTCTACGGAATCGGTCTTTTTTCTTTAATTTTAATTTTTGTATTTTTTAATCCGGCTGAAACTTTTTTGGTGCCTTCGGTATGCCCAAAGAAGCCATTTTGCATCATTAGTTTGTCCATATAATTTTCCATACAAATTTGACAGCTGTTCATACAAAAATGATATGTGAAAATTCAAAAATCTGTATCTTTTGAAGGAATTTTTTGATCGAGTTGGTGTCTTCGGCAAAGTTGTAGGTATGGATATGGACTACACTGAAAAAAATGCTACACGGTAAAAAAAAATTGGTGATTTTTTATTTAACTTTTTGTCACTAAAAGTTGATTTGCAAAAAAACACTATTTTTAATTTTTTTTATTTTTTGGTGTGTTTTAGAGGACATAAAATTCCAACTTTTCAGAAATTTCCAGAATGGGCAAAAAATCTTTGACCGAGTTATGATTTTTTGAATCAATACTGATTTTTTCAAAAAATCGAAATATCGGTCGCAAAAATTTTATATTGAATAATTTGGCCCGTAATATTGAATGTTTGGCCCGTTTAAAATGTTAGTCTTGATTTTAAATTTTTGAAAATATTTTTTTCGAAAAGATCGGAAAATTTCACGAATGTTTCATGTTTTAACATTGTAAATCGGACCTATCGTTGCTGAGATATCGACATTAGAAAATGGTGGGTTGTTTGGGTGAGACTTAGAAAACATCAATTTTCCTGTTTTTTAGCATTTTCATAGCAATATCTCAGCAACTATGGGTTGCATCAACAAAGTTCAATAAAGCAAAATATAGAGAATTTTCTCAGCTTTTCAAAAATATTTTTTTCAAAGGTGGGCAAACATGGGCACTAATTTAAAAAAATGAAAAACTGCGACTATTTTCAAAAAAGTTACCTAAAAATGGCTATAACTTGAAAACGGTGCTCTTTATCAAAAAATCACTAAAGTACTTTTTGATTGCAAATTCGATTTTACATCGAAAAATGAAGTTGAAAAATTTTTGCGACCTGTATTTCGATTTTTTGAAAAAATCAGTATTGATTCAAAAAATCATAACTCGGTCAAAGATTTTTTGCCCATTCTGGAAATTTCTGAAAAGTTGGCATTTTATGTCCTCTAAAACATATCAAAAAATAAAAAAATAAAAATAGTGTTTTTTTGCAAATCAAGTTTTAATGACAAAAAGTTAAATAAAAAATCACCAAAATTTTTTTCCGTGTATCATTTTTTTTCAGTGTATTCCATATCCATACCTACAACTTTGTCGAAGACACCAACTCGATCAAAAAATTCCTTCAAAAGATACAGATTTTTGAATTTTCACATATCATTTTTGTATGGACAGCTGCCAAATTTGTATGGAAAATTATATGGACAATCTAATGATGCAAATTGGCTTCTTTGGGCATACCAAAGGCACCAAAAAAGTTTCAGCCGTATTAAAAAATACAAAAAAAATCGAATGACCGAAAACTCAGAGAATTGCTCATGTGAAAAAGATTTCAATATGTTTCCCGATATTCAAAAAATCGCAAAACGTGCATTTGTTGACAATTGAAAGCATAAAATTTCGGGTAAAATAACCATATTTTAAAAGATTTTTTGAAAAAAACTATTGAAAATAATTTAATTATATTCGATATGTTTGTTTATCTCAAACATGAAGTTATCAATGCTAACAAATCTAAACGAATTACTTTTGTCTGTGTCAATTCAAATTTCGTTCTATGCTCCAATGTCACTCGCCATTGTTGTAAGCTCGCAGCCAATCGTCAGCCAGTTTGGAGTTTATTTCCCAAGAATCCACCTGACGACTGTGCATCCAGATTTCGCACTTGCCAACGCAACGGCTTGGACATAAAACTCAGAAGTTTAGCCGAGAGCCAACTTACCATGAAAAGAATTAAACAAATGTTCATTGTATATCCGATGTAATCCATGACGGTTCGTGATTGGCTGCTGACAGTGATGGAAGACGTTCTTCTGCTGCTGCTGCTGCTGCTCCTCTTCCTCCCCTTGATCACTACCGCCCTGCAGCTGCAGCTGATCTTCCTTGGATTTCGCTGAGGATTTTGGCCGGCAAAGCAAATCCAATAAATCACAAAACATTTAAACTTTTGTGGTTTTGTTGTGAGGGTTTTTTTTTCTTCTCACTTGCTCCAGAAATGGTTTAATCCTCTGTTTTCTTCTTCTTTGTTATCCACAAGTCACTTAAAATTACTTCATTTTTGGTTGTTCACTGATTTTGTTAAACACTTCCCAAAACTTTTGTTTCGTCTCCCGCGAGAACCACTGAATCACTCCATTCACTTTCCTTGGCTCATTTTGGCACTTGAGGGAGCTAGCTCCTGTTTGGAGATGGAGCCCTAGAGTTTGGATCGACGAACGTCGATTACTACCTACTGGAAGTTACTACTGCTGCTGCTGCACTAAAGTGAGGGATCTCCGCGATTGTAAACCGTTCCGAGCGAGCGTTTTTCATCAACTGAAAACAATAGCGAAAATCATTTTCTAAATCATGTAACTGCATGGGCGATTCGCGCCAAACCCTCCGCCGTCGTCGTCGTCGCCGAAGCGCGAACCAAACCAAAACCGCCTCGGAATCCGTCCGGGTTTTCGCGTTCGACCGCGTTGAAGGGTTCGTCGCCGTCGTTTTTCCGAGTCCGTTCAAGTCACTCGGGGTGTGGTGTGGTGTGTGCTCTCATCCTACGAACGATTGCTCGCGTTTATGTGCGTTGATAGAGTTGATTGATCGGATTATGTTGTGGGGGTGGGTCATGGATTAGGTTACGGCTGCTTAGAATGTCTTCCGTTATTTTATTATTTAAAATTGATCATGTTGTTATTTCGAAAAAAAAAAAAAACTGATTGATACTTTTTAATAATTTTAAAATTTGTATAAAGTTTTTTCAAACAATTTAATTATGTAACGTTATATTTGAACAGCCCCTTTTGTTGGTTCAAAAACCAATGGAATGCAGCGATTCCATGATTTATGTTGTGCGTAACTATACGAAACGAAATCTTAACGAAGGTGTATGGCCATCGGCTCAGGATCAGTAGCCGAGTAATCCCCTCTTGGTCACTTTTTTCCAAGAGGGTTAAGTACATTATTTAACGGATCATCTGTGAATTGTTAACCGAACCGAAAGTTGATTCACTGACATTTCTGACTGATGTTTTGCTTTTGTTTCTTTGAAAAAGTTATACATTCAAAGGATTATTTAGAATTTTAATGATTTTTTTCAAATATTTTATTTTTTTATGAAAAATAACAACTCTTACACAATTATTCTGTTTTTGTCTTTTGACCAAAAGCAATGAGTGTCAAATTAAGGGTAAAATTATTATTTTTTAGTTAATTAGGCCGATGCAAATATTTTTTAAAGTTTTTGTTTTTGTTTTGCTCCGGGGTCGAAATTTGCTTGATTAAATAAAAAACAAAAATTTCGGCAAAAAAAAAAATTTTAGGAAAAAATTACAAAAATCTTTTTTTTTTTAAATAACCCAAAACATCTAAAATATGATTCTAAAAGTAGGGGAATGAATGCATTTAAAATTGATTTCAGCTGATTGCACTTTAATTTTCCAACTTTTAGAAATTTGTGTCTATTCTTTTTTAACAAATAATTTCAAAAAGTTGAGAAATTGTTGATTAAAATTTGAAAAAAAAAATACAAGTGCAATGCCCAATTTTTTTAATCAACGATATCTTCGAAGCTATTAATCTATTTTCAATTTGTTTTCATAATCAAAATTATGAAATAATCCCAAAACATGACCAAACATTGATTCAAAATTACATAGAAAAACATATAGTTAAACAATTTTCAAATTTCGTTAGGGTGGTTCCCTTGAAAATTATTCATTTTCAAATGAAAATATCTCCGAGATGTTTTCAGCGTTTGTAGTCCTAGATATCCTATTCTAATGTACATAAAATGGCCAGGGTGGCCATTCAAGTTGGGAAAGTCGGGAAAAAGACGGGAATTCGCCAAAATCCGCCAAAAATACATGTTGCATACATGTTTAAAAAATATGTTTTAACTCTTGAATAATTTCTTAGTACTATCATTTTGTCACATGAATTTAATATTTGAAAAAGATTCCAACTTGAGTTTGGCAATGTTCTTTTTTTGTAAATATTTTTAATTTGGTAGCTAAATTCATAACGTAATTTCAAAGCACAAAATCAAAATGTTGCCCTTGAACTTTTTTGTGAGAATGTATAAATTTACTATCGATAAGACAAGATTTTCAGTTATCGGAAAACTAAAGATCGAATAAAATCTAATCAATGTTCGGTCCCGCCCGTGTGGATCAATCGGACCGCGCACTGGACTCACAATCCAGAGGTCGCCGGTTCGAATCCCGCGGCGGGCGCTCTAAAATTCTTTGTGTAAATATGGGTATTCGGCGCCGTCGCTCCGTGCCATACTTTCATACACTTAGGAGCCCAGGGCGGCGAAGTCCTTGTAGATAAAAGGAAGACACTAGTGGTTGGTACTAGCAATGGTGGCCGACAGCTATAAAGTCAACTTCGTTTTTTTCGTTTTTCAATGTTCGATTTGAATGAAAAAAAAAAAATAATTAAAAACCATTTTACGTTTTGTTAACATAAGAAAATATTCAAATTGCAATAAAATAATTTCAAGAGGTTTTGGGTTACTGCAAAATTGTTTAAAGAATTTGTCACTTCAACATTAAATTACTTAAATACTGACAACTAGATAAATCAACATTGATACAAATTTTAAAAAAGGAACTTTGTGGAAAAACACATTTTTTAACGATTTTTTACATTTTTTCCCAAATTCTTTGAAGAATTTATAACAACCATCATGAATAAAATTTTAAAATCAGTTATCTTTAGCTTTTTGACATTTCCAGTTGAAACGAAGTATCAAAAACTATACGTTTGCCAATATAAAAAATAAATATTGAAACTTTAAGTATTGAAGAGATTTTGATTACTTTTCAAAGATTAATTGTTTATGTTTTTAGACTGAATCAAAATGAGCTTCCATTTTTGCGTATTTTTAGGAATTTTGTTGTTAAATTTCTGTGTTTACAATTTTTTTTAAAGCTGATATTGAGTTTTATGTTTGAAATAATTCTTTTGAAAAGAAATGCATATGAGCAACTCTCTACCAAAACCGGAAATGGATTTTATTTGTATTTTTTGATTTGGCTCAAACTTTGTGGGGGCCTTCCCTATGACCAAATAAGCTATTTTGCGTCATTGGTTCGCCCATACAAGTCTCCATACAATTTTGGCTGCTGCCCATACAAAAATGGTATGTAAATATTCAAACAGCTGTAACTTTTGAGTGAATTTTCTGATTAGTTTGGTGTCTTCGGCAAAGTTGTAGATTTTTTGATAAAGGGCTCCGTTTTCAAGATATAGCCACCGAAAGTTTGATTTTAGCGAAATATTTGCAGTTTTTCAATTTTTAAAAATAGTGACCATGAGTGACCATTTCTAAAAATATTTTTTTTAAAAGTTCAGAAAATTTGCTATAAAATTGTCTAAGAGATATTAAAGATTGGACCTCGGGTTGCTGAGATAGAGCCGCTTTAAGAAAAAGAAACACGAAAATTGAAGTTTTTTTAATATCACCAAAACAACCCACCATTTTCTAATGACCATATCTCAGCAGCTAATGGTCCGATTTTCAATGTTAATACATGGAAAATTCGTGAAATTTTCCGATCTTTTCGAAAAAATATTTTGAAATTTTTTAAATCAAGACAAGCATTTTAAATGGGCGTAATATTTAATGTTTGGCCCTTTTCAATGTCTGGCAATTTTTTTTCCGTGTACCTATTTTTTCTCAAAAGTCCTCAACAATACCTACAACTTTGCCGAAGACACCAAATTGATCAGAAAATTCACTCAAAAGTTACAGCTGTTTGAATATTTACATACCATTTTTGTATGGACAGCAGCCATAATTGTATGGAGACTTGTATGGATGAACCAATGACGCAAAATAGCTTATTTGGTCATAGGGAAGGCCCCCACAAAGTTTAAGTCAAATCAAAAAATACAAAAAATAAAAATGGTCGAAATCGGCCGATTTCGTAGAGAGTTGCTCATATAATTTGAGCTTTCTGGAAAAGTCGGGAAATGTCGGGAATTTGAAAATGGGATTTGAGTGGTCCCTGCATGGCGCTTAAAAAAAATTCCTGCGCTTTTTCGTGATATTTAAGTTTTAAATTTGCATCTTTTGTATCTTAAAATGGCTGTAACTTTTGACCCTCAAATCCAAATGTACTTTTTTAAACGAAATGTCTCGAATATCACTTATCTCTGAAACTTAACTCTGAATTTCTACGTTAAAAAATATTTTTGAAGGTTTGCTCAGAGGTTTTGTTCTAGAAAACAAAACAATTCCCAACAATATTCCTGCAAATTTAGATTTTCGAAAACGAAAACCAACCTAATTTTCAACCAAGCCATAAGTTGCCTCATTTTATTTGAAATACCCCTCCTTAAGGCACCATTTTGCGATCTGGGAAACTGTGCAATGAGATTTACATAAAATCTTCTATTGATTGTTTTCCTTCGAAAATTTCGGGAGCGATATTTTTTTGCACACAAGTTTCTCAAAATGATCCACGTAAAAGGTCATATTAAAAATGTATTCTGATTTTAAAAATAAGTTTTTTCTTCTTTTGAATTATATGAAATCTTCTTTTGGTTATGGGTTAATGTGTTATTGTGTGAAAATGATGAAAAAAATTGCTAGGAATTTAAAATAATACATAAAAAAATAAAATAATAAATCATACTTTGGTTAATATTTGTAATGGTAAAAATCCATAAGAACAATCACTGCTGGGTGATACGCTCAAGCTGCTATTTAGCTTTCTCAATTTGATTAGGATTTCGCATGCAAAAATTTGATCGATGGTTTTGTTTTCAAATGCTGTTAACAGTATGCTTGACACCACTTCTAATTATCATTACTGGACAGCAGTTTGAAGTCGACAAGACTCTAAATTAATTGTTTGAAAGCATCAAACAAATCGATATTGCTGCTCTACGCACTTCAACATTTGATAGCATTTTGTTCGAATTTGCTCCAACAACCTGCTGCTAACGCAACGGGGTCCAACCAAACAGATGTGATACAATTATTTTTAATTACAATCAACCAAAAAAACATGGAAATGTGCCTCATCTAACACACCTCCGCAAGGTAGCTCGAAAAAAAAGGAAACCCATTTCACAATGTTCAATTATTCAACCTGTCGCCACTAATTAAACGATGCTGTAATTAATTATGAAAAATGGTTGACCGTGGCAAGGTCATGGAGCATCCGGGCGGTCTTTAGGTCAACTCGAAATCTTCAATTTTAACTCGGTCAACTGTGGGCATACTTTAGGTGGCTCTTTCGTTATATGAACGTGATGTTCCGTCTGGGTTGGCAGGAACTTTTTTGGCCACATTTTTGCATAGAAGACGTACTCTTGCTTTAAGCTAAGCAATTACATCATTTTAGCTTTGCTGAGAGTGAAACGACGACGACGACGCCGCCTACTACGGCGGCCTTTTAATTAGGCGCCCAAGAAGTCAACTGTGAAAAAATCGAGAGCGACGCGCTTTGCTAGTTTGCTTCTTGGGTGGTTGGTGTTAGTGTTGTTGTTGTTTTTGCGAAAAACGCAGAATATTTTATGCAATCTTGTCCAAACATGATGGAAGTAAGCGCGGAATACACTTGGCAGCATCTCCGCTGTAAATCATTCTCACACTTATCTGATTGGTCAGCACAAGGTGGTGGACTAATTGATTAGGATAGTATCTTCTTAGGGGGGTGGCAGACTACTATGTTTCATTATGATGTAAATTTTGTTTGATGAGAGATTTCAAAATTGAGATGTAATAGTACTACAAACCAGCAAACAATAAAAAAGTTAAAGGTTTTGACGCTTCGTGCAGTTTATCTCTTCGTAAAAACAGATCTCGCCTGCCAATTTTCAACAATTCCATCAGCCAAAACGTTTTCACCAATTTTTCACTCGACTGATCCTTGGAGCGCGCGAACGCAAGGCTCTGAACCGGACCCGAGCAGATGCCATGGGCCCACGGCGAGAGGCAAATCTCTTATCGGTTTCATTTGCGAGCGCGCGCGCACGAGCCCAAGCTTGTTGATAGAAATTAAACAAATTTTCCTCCAACCTCCTCTCACTATATGTTAACGATCAAAACATAGTCGAAGGAGAAGGCGCTCAACATTTCTCGCACACGCGATCAAATCCAAGCCTGTACAACGCCGGAGAGAAATGAAATGTTTTTTTTTTTCTGTGAGGAATGTTCGCTTTCCATCTTACGGACAAGCCGAAGGAACTTTGTTTAGAGGAAAATTTGAAACTTGGTAGCAACATTTTTCTTCTCGAAAAAACCTCGGCAAATACCATCACTATCGTAAAGTGGTAAGCGGATACCTGTGGAAGAAAGTCCGAGCACGCAATACTCGCTGCTACCGTTTAAAATCGATACAGCAAGAGTTGAGTACTTTCCATTTTGTTTGACTACCACCGCGAAGCGGAGTTTGGCGTCAAAACTGCGACAGCACATGGTGGAACTAATTCTCTCCGGAAGAATATCATCTTCGACGGTTGTTGGTTCCGCGATTATGTCACACAGAAGGTTCGTCTCTCTCTCGCTGTTTGCAGATCAAACGAACCATGAAACAACAAGCTTAACCTTTGTTAGTAAAACAGGGTTACGTTTCCAATTGTTACGGAAATTTGCATTGCATTTTTTATTTTATTAAAACTAAATCATTTACAGCGTGATTAGGCGGCAGTCTTCTCGGCGACGGTAGTTTCCGCGGAAGCCATCGATTGGGTGTCCTCGACGGAGTCGCTGCAGGACAGCGACGGGAACTTCTGGTACAGCGCGGCACGGTACTTGGGATGGCTGATTCCGTACACGATCGGGTTGTACACGGCGTTGGCCTTGGCGAACAGCGATCCCCAGATGGTGGCCAGCGGCGTGATCGGGGCGGCCTTGAAGATTCCCGTATAGTTGATGATCAGATACGGCGTCCAAGCCATGAACCAGAGGGAGATGGTGACCAGCGCGACCTTGGCCAGCTTCATCTCGGTGCTGGTGCTTTGCGTTTCCTGGGACCGGAGCGAGGCCACGTTCATCTTCTTGGCCTGTTCGCGCATGTTCTTCTCGTGGGCGGACACGGCCTTGATGATGAAGATGTACGAGTAGATGATCAGGAGCAGTGGCGCAAAGTACACGAACATCGAGTAGACCAGGATGTACGAACGGCTCAGCATGGTGTCGGTGAGGTAGTCGGTTCCGCAGGCACTCATGTTGCCCTCGGGGACGTACCGGTTCCAGCCGAAGAACGGAGCGAGCGTCCAGCCCAGAGACGCGATCCAAACGCCAAAGATCTGCACCAGCGCCCCGTTGTTGGTCAGAGGTTTGGCCGAAAGACCCTTAACAATAACGTTGTAACGATCAAACGCAATCATAGTCATGGTCCAGATCGAGACACAGCCAAACAGCGATCCAAACATGCCGTAGACCTCGCAAGCAAACGCTCCAAACACCCAGGTCTCGTAGTAGCAGTTGATCACCATCGGCGGTCCCATCGTAAACATCATCAGGAAGTCCGAGAAGGCCAGATTGACCACTAGCAGGTTTGAGGGGGTCCGGAGCGTCCTGGTGTTGGTGAAGATGTACACGACCATTCCGTTGCCGATCACCGAGATCAGGCACAGGAAGAAGATGGCCCATCCGAGCATCGCGTGCCACAGCGGGTTCATCGGCGGAAACTGGTACCAGTGGGCGTCCACCATGTGCAGCATATCCGCCGGAACCTTGTCCACCACGGTCAGGTTGGCCACCGCTTCGGCGGCCTTCCATGCTGCTGCGTACGAGGCCATATTGCACGTCACTTCACTAACTGATGAATTTACTAGAGACAAGTTGAAGAAATTTCGCTACCGAGGGCGAACTACTTCAGACTTCTAGAACCAAGAAACGACTCGGTCTGTGGATGTCCGACCGGGCATCTTTATACTCGACTTGGCCAGGATAATTGAATTAGAACGATTTTTTTGGCATTCATAATTTCTATCGAAGGAGCAATTTTTATTTCTTATTTGCCTGTCGTGCGGTGGATTATACGGTTTTCTTCAAGTTGTTGCGTTCACCAGAAAGATCTAACATGGTTTTCTTTTTTTTGTCGATATTACAAGCAGAAATAACTCGACTTTTTGATTTGTTTTTGAAAATATTTTAAATTTATTTGCTATTAAAATTAGCTGTTTATTATATTTAAACTGCTTTAAATCTTTTATTAGCACGGTGTGTTTTTTTGAACAAACTAATGGTAAAAAATCGGTATGTATGATATTTTGCACCGTAAAAGAAGGACTATTTTTCCCGACATAATGTTGGAATTTGGCATAAAAAAAACAAAAATAAAAATAAAAAATCTTTTTAACCTGCGGGGTAGATGATGACACGGTTTCGGACCTGACAAGGCAGAGCAGTTCTGGCCCTCAGGGAGCTCATTAATCATCACACATCTACAAAAGATACCAATACTATGATTTAGTTGTATGTAATTCAAATGAACTTATTGTTACTTGATTATCCATCAAATAAAACCGAATTGAATTGAAATTGGAAAAATATACTTGTTATGGCTGCAGGTTTTTAGTTATTGTATCAGTCCAGCTTGGCAACTCAATTCTGGGAAATCGAGAAAGTCAAGAAAACGTCAGACTTCGCCAAAATTCGCAATTTGAGAAAAAATAAGAAATTTTAGTAACAAGCCATGAATTCAACAATGGAATAAAAAAAAAAGTGCAATTATAAGTTTCATGAAAAACAAAAAAATTAAGCATTTTTTAAACGAGACCAAAAATGCTTTTTTCCTTCAAATTTTTTAGATTTTTTTGAAAAAATATCCAACTTTGAACAATATTTTCAAAGGCGAAAACGAAACTATTGGCACTACGCCCCCCGGGGCATGGCCTTCCTCTAACGTGGGATTTCTGCTCCAGCGCCTCTGACGAGACAGGAGAAACCGGGACCGACGTTTTACTTCACCATCCGATAGAAGCTCAGTGGATAAGGCGGGAATCGAACCCGCGTCTCATAGCATCATCGGGATCGGCAGCCGAAGCCGCTACCCCTGCGCCACGAGACCCAAAGGCCTTAACTTTAAATAATAACAAAGCTGTTGAAACCCCAATTTTATTAGCCCCAAATAGTTTTAAAAGTTTCTGTCAACCCACCCCTCTCCACCCCTCCCTTCCAAATCGGCTTGAAAAATCGATTCGAATTTAAAATGCATTTCTCTGCATGTACAATCATTTTCAACAGCATACTGTACCGCAAAAACTTTTTTTTGTTTAGCTAAAATTTTGTTTTTTTCAATTCTTACATTTTTTTGCAAACCAATGATTGCAAAACAACTGAATTAGTGTTACATTGCTTTTTATAACGCTTTCTTCATTCAATATCAACATTATAATCATGGATTGTTATTTAAATTTTTATGTATATATTTTTTTATTTTTTGGTCCCTCCCCCGCCCCAACCACGGGTAGAGCCGGAGCAAAAACTTTTTTTTTAAATTTTGCATCGGCCTAATTATTTTTATGAGTAAGAGTTTAACAAACTAGATAAAGATTGATTTTGATTTTATAGGGATAACTATCTAATGAAATCCAAACGATTTTCGTGTTCATTGGAAACAATGAAATTTTTTTTTTACATTTAGGAAAATTAATGTTGGCTTCACAAATTTGTTGAAAATTTTTAATATTAAAATTCTGTATTTCAATATATATTCCCGTTAAGAGTTTATTTTTACTAAAAATTTCAATTCATGTAGACAAAAATAGAAGTTGTGTTTGATGGTCCACGATGACTTTTTTGTAAACGATAAACTGTCGTGTAATCGTTATAAAAATACTCTAAAATGAGATGCTTGAAAATAAAAAAATAGAAATAAATAAATCAAAAATAAAATCAATGGCCATGATATCAACACTTAACATTTTTAATCCATACTGTTCACACCTCATCAATAAGACTGTCGTCGTGGTCATTTATTCACTTTAACGTTCAACGTTCAAAAGTGGACAAGGGCTTTGAATCCTTAACTATGCCGAGCAGTTCATTCAATCCTGCAGCAACACCATCCTATTTTTTGTGGGTGGTGTGCGCGTGTCGTGTTGGAAAAATTGAATTAAAAGAAGCGAAAAAAAAGAAAAAAACGGATTCGCCCGCTAGCTAATAACGGACGGCCTTGGGGGTGCATTGTGATGCGAGAAACCATATCAATTTGCACTTGCGGACAGGCTAAAGCGCGAAAACGCAAAGCAAAACAGACCAAACGCGAAAGAAGAGGGGAAAAAAACTCGCAGATGCATAAATGCATAGTGCACGAGCGAGCGAGCTTCATGTTATCATGCGAATTTTATACGCGACGACGACGGCTGTGCGCGGTGGGTTTGAATGAGACGTAAATTTTTAAAATTTACTGTCCTGGATGTTTAAAAAAAAATAAACGTTATCTCAACTCGAAATATAATTTAAAAAAAATGTAGAGATGCCTGAAACACACCGTTCAAAGCAACACTAAAAAAACAGCAGCGGAAAATGATGTCTGTTTACACCGATCGCCACATGGAAGGAATACGGTGGTATACACACAATTTCCATAAAGGTGTTTTCTTTTATGACACTAAACCGTGCACAGTTTAGCTTTCTTTAATGTTGATGTTGTTGTTTTTTTTTTCAGCAGTCTGATGCCCTCCCCGAAAAAGGCGGATATCATCCGTGTCACGAAAAAGGCAACCAAAGTGGCGTAAAATTATGCAATTACATGTGTAATTAAACTATGTTGACGCGAGTCGGAAACGCCTCTTCCTATTGAAAGCGAAAGTGACAGTAGTGCAGAGGTTCCTGGTGGTGGTGGTTTATTGTGTAACCTAGAATTATTATAATGTAGCGTTTTGCACGATCACGAAGAAAACGAAGTTGGACCCGGTTGTGATTGAATTCGCTAGCTTTCATAGTTAGGGAACAGGAAGTCGAGTGCTGCACGATCGTATGAAATACAAACTATCATGTATGGTGTACTTATCCACCATCAGCAACATTTGATTGCATCATTTACTCCGAGAAGTGGAAGGTCGATCAAGACATGCTCTTATTTACATCATGGAGATACGCATTGGAAATTGTAACACAATAATAAGTGCGTTGAGTTGTGCATCAGGAAATTGATCTACATTGAACAAATTGGAAATCTATAGTTGATTGCGTCTAACTCTCTGTTATGCCTTTTGACCAAAACTAAAAACTAAAACGACAAAAACTACAAAAACGACAAAAATGACAAAAATGACAAAAATGACAAAAATGACAAAAACGACAAAAACGACAAAAAATGACAAAAAACGACAAAAACTACAAAAACGACAAAAACGACAAAAGTGACAAAAACGACAAAAATGACCGAAATGACAAAAATGACAAAAACGACAAAAATGACAAAAATGATAAAAATGACAAAAATGACAAAAATGACAAAAATGACAAAGATGACAAAAATGACAAAAATGACAAAAATGACAAAAATGACAAAAATGACAAAAATGACAAAAATGACAAAAATGACAAAATGACAAAATGACAAAAATGACAAAATGACAAAATGACAAAAATGACAAAATGACAAAATGACAAAAATGACAAAAACGACAAAAATGACAAAATGACAAAATGACAAAAATGACAAAATGACAAAAATGACAAAATGACAAAATGACAAAATGACAAAAATGACAAAAATGACAAAAATGACAAAATTACAAAAATGACAAAAATGACAAAAATGACAAAATGACAAAAATGACAAAATGACAAAATGACAAAATGACAAAAATGACAAAATGACAAAATGACAAAATGACAAAATGACAAAAATGACAAAAATGACAAAAATGACAAAAATGACAAAAATGACAAAAATGACAAAAATGACAAAAATGACAAAATGACAAAAATGACAAAATGACAAAAATGACAAAATGACAAAATGACAAAATGACAAAAATGACAAAAATGACAAAATGACAAAAATGACAAAAATGACAAAAATGACAAAAACGACAAAAATGACAAAAATGACAAAAATGACAAAAATGACAAAAATGACAAGAACGACAAAAACGACAAAAGTGACAAAAACGACAAAAATGACCGAAATGACAAAAATGACAAAAACGACAAAAATGACAAAAATGATAAAAATGACAAAAATGACAAAAATGACAAGAACGACAAAAACGACAAAAGTGACAAAAACGACAAAAATGACCGAAATGACAAAAATGACAAAAATGACAAAAATGACAAAAATGACAAAAATGACAAAATGACAAAATGACAAAATGACAAAAATGACAAAAATGACAAAATGACAAAATGACAAAATGACAAAAATGACAAAATGACAAAAATGACAAGAACGACAAAAACGACAAAAGTGACAAAAACGACAAAAATGACCGAAATGACAAAAATGACAAAAACGACAAAAATGACAAAAATGATAAAAATGACAAAAATGACAAAAATGACAAAAATGACAAAGATGACAAAAATGACAAAAATGACAAAAATGACAAAATGACAAAATGACAAAAATGACAAAATGACAAAAATGACAAAAATGACAAAAATGACAAAAATGACAAAAATGACAAAAATGACAAAAATGACAAAAATGACAAAAATGACAAAAATGACAAAAATGACAAAAATGACAAAAATGACAAAAATGACAAAAACGACAAAAATGACAAAAATGACAAAAATGACAAAAACGACAAAAACGACAAAAGTGACAAAAACGACTAAAATGACCGAAATGACAAAAATGACAAAAACGACAAAAATGACAAAAATGATAAAAATGACAAAAATGACAAAAATGACAAAAATGACAAAAATGACAAAAATGACAAAGATGACAAAAATGACAAAAATGACAAAAACGACAAAAATGACAAAAATGACAAAAATGACAAAAATGACAAAAACGACAAAAACGACAAAAGTGACAAAAACGACAAAAATGACCGAAATGACCAAAATGACAAAAACGACAAAAATGACAAAAATGATAAAAATGACAAAAATGACAAAAATGACAAAAATGACAAAGATGACAAAAATGACAAAAATGACAAAAATGACAAAAATGACAAAAATGACAAAAATGACAAAAATGACAAAAATGACAAAAACGACAAAATGACAAAATGACAAAATGACAAAATGACAAAAATGACAAAATGACAAAAATGACAAAATGACAAAAATGACAAAAATGACAAAAATGACAAAATGACAAAAATGACAAAAATGACAAAAATGACAAAAATGACAAAATGACAAAAATGACAAAAATGACAAAATGACAAAATGACAAAATGACAAAATGACAAAATGACAAAATGACAAAATGACAAAATGACAAAAATGACAAAAATGACAAAAACGACAAAAATGACAAAATGACAAAATGACAAAAATGACAAAATGACAAAAATGACAAAATGACAAAAACGACAAAAACGACAAAAGTGACAAAAACGACAAAATGACCGAAATGACAAAAATGACAAAAACGACAAAAATGACAAAAATGATAAAAATGACAAAATGACAAAAATGACAAAAATGACAAAATGACAAAGATGACAAAATGACAAAAATGACAAAAATGACAAAAATGACAAAAATGACAAAAATGACAAAAATGACAAAATGACAAAATTACAAAATGACAAAAATGACAAAAATGACAAAAATGACAAAATGACAAAATGACAAAAATGACAAAAATGACAAAAATGACAAAAATGACAAAAATGACAAAAATGACAAAAACGACAAAAATGACAAAAATGACAAAAATGACAAAAATGACAAAAATGACAAAAACGACAAAAACGACAAAAGTGACAAAAACGACAAAAATGACCGAAATGACAAAAATGACAAAAACGACAAAAATGACAAAAATGATAAAAATGACAAAAATGACAAAAATGACAAAAATGACAAAGATGACAAAAATGACAAAAATGACAAAAACGACAAAAATGACAAAAATGACAAAAATGACAAAAATGACAAAAACGACAAAAACGACAAAAGTGACAAAAACGACAAAAATGACCGAAATGACAAAAATGACAAAAACGACAAAAATGACAAAAATGATAAAAATGACAAAAATGACAAAAATGACAAAAATGACAAAGATGACAAAAATGACAAAAATGACAAAAATGACAAAAATGACAAAAATGACAAAAATGACAAAAATGACAAAAATGACAAAAACGACAAAAATGACAAAATGACAAAAATGACAAAAATGACAAAATGACAAAATGACAAAAATGACAAAATGACAAAATGACAAAAATGACAAAAATGACAAAATGACAAAATGACAAAAATGACAAAATGACAAAAATGACAAAATGACAAAATGACAAAATGACAAAATGACAAAATGACAAAAATGACAAAAATGACAAAATGACAAAAATGACAAAATGAAAAATGACAAAATGACAAAATGACAAAAATGACAAAAATGACAAAAACGACAAAATGACAAAAATGACAAAATGACAAAATGACAAAATGACAAAATGACAAAAATGACAAAAACGACAAAAACGACAAAAGTGACAAAAACGACAAAAATGACCGAAATGACAAAAATGACAAAAACGACAAAAATGACAAAAATGATAAAAATGACAAAAATGACAAAAATGACAAAAATGACAAAAATGACAAAGATGACAAAAATGACAAAAATGACAAAAATGACAAAAATGACAAAATGACAAAAATGACAAAAATGACAAAATGACAAAATGACAAAAATGACAAAATGACAAAAATGACAAAAACGACAAAATGACAAAAATGACAAAATGACAAAAATGACAAAATGACAAAATGACAAAAATGACAAAATGACAAAATGACAAAAATGACAAAAATGAAAAATGACAAAAATGACAAAAATGACAAAATGACAAAAATGACAAAATGACAAAATGACAAAATGACAAAAATGACAAAAATGACAAAAATGACAAAAATGACAAAAATGACAAAAATGACAAAATGACAAAATGACAAAAATGACAAAATGACAAAAATGACAAAAATGACAAAAATGACAAAAATGACAAAAATGACAAAATGACAAAAATGACAAAATGACAAAAATGACAAAATGACAAAAATGACAAAATGACAAAATGACAAAATGACAAAATGACAAAAATGACAAAAATGACAAAAATGACAAAAATGACAAAAATGACAAAATGACAAAATGACAAAAATGACAAAAATGACAAAAATTACAAAATTACAAAAATTACAAAATTACAAAATTACAAAAATTACAAAAATTACAAAATTACAAAAATTACAAAAATTACAAAAATTACAAAATTACAAAATTACAAAATTACAAAATTACAAAAATTACAAAATTACAAAAATTACAAAATTACAAAATTACAAAATTACAAAAATTACAAAATTACAAAATTACAAAATTACAAAATTACAAAATTACAAAAATTACAAAATTACAAAAATTACAAAAATTACAAAATTACAAAATTACAAAATTACAAAATTACAAAATTACAAAAATTACAAAAATTACAAAAATTACAAAAATTACAAAAATGACAAAAATGACAAAATGACAAAAATGACAAAAATGACAAAAATGACAAAAATGACAAAAATGACAAAAATGACAAAAATGACAAAAATGACAAAAATGACAAAAATGACAAAAATGACAAAAATGACAAAAATGACAAATATGACAAAAATGACAAAAATGACAAAAATGACAAAAATGACAAAAATGACAAAAATGACAAAAATGACAAAAATGACAAAAATGACAAAAACTACAAAAACGAGAGACAAAATGTCTAAAAGTCTGAAAGAGACAGAGATAATTTTTAAAAAATCAAAATCATCCCCGTCCGACGGAACGCGTGGTCATACAAATCTCGTCTCGAAAAATGCCACCGGGACCTTCTGGGATCGAATCCAGGCCAACTGGGAGAGAGGCAACCACGCTTACCCCTACACCATAAAAATCATTAAAAAATCGTAAAATCACAAAAATCATAAAAATCATAAAAATAACAAAAATAACAAAAATCATAAAAATAACAAAAATCATAAAAATAAAAAAAAAACTTAAAATT